>NC_056729.1:1858352136-1858364636 GCF_019279795.1 Protopterus annectens | reverse complement strand
TGGACCATGAAAGAAAGAAATTCTGAAAGCAAAACAAAAATGAAGTGAACAGTTAAAAACTGTGACGATACATGGCTGGCTGAGTGGCACTGAGGGATGAAGCCCTGACAATGACCCAGATGACCAGAGTTTCAGCTTTGCCTTGGATGCTGGAAAAGCCAAGTGGGATGGATAGTCTTGAGCAGTGAAATGTGGTTCTACAATACTTGGGGGTAGAGAATGTTCTGGTTGGCCAATCACTAGCATGTAAATGGTGACTTGCAACGTACTGAAATAGCCACATTTAGAGACATGGGCCTCATGCTTCAAAGCAAGTGATGCCAGCATTCATTGTTATGTGGGTGGTCGCATGAGCCTTCACATGGAGGATACTGGATGCCCCTCTGTGACAAACCTACTCATGCCAATCACCAAGGGTAGGGTAAGGGCCTAAAATAGAAATGTCACCATTGCTATGATGCTTGCATGTGCCAAAGCTATGTCCATGGTTGCCTGGATGATAGCTCATCATGGAAGGATCTTGTCCTCGCACAAATCATGAGAACAGTTTGATAGCCTGCAGACACTGAGGTAAAAAGCACCGAGAACTAGGGGAAACAATTCTACTACAAGGTCACAGAGTGGCACATAATCCCTGCTACCAAGTGATGTGCCTGTAGTGCAGTGACAGGGGTACCACAACTGACATGGTCTTATTGGCCATCCCACAAATCACAAGGCAGTCACGGTCATACATTTCCAATACTGTGTATCTGGTGCTGATGGCACTGCCTTCTGATGAAGACAACCACATGATTGTGACCACACACTATGCATTCTCTTACTGGACTAATGGCCTATCTAATATTATTGAGTAGCATGCCTAGGCTTAAAAAGGCCCTGTGACATCCCATCTCTGGGCCAGTGATCAAAGAGTCTCATTCCTCACCATGGACACTGTTGGATGAATGTTCACTTTGATAGAAAGACACACCCACAGTATTTTCAGATGCAGCTCTCTGTGCTTAAGAGCACACAGGAAACACACTCCAGCCCTGGTCCTGGACACTCTCTCTCCAGGCCTGAAATAAAAATCCACACTGACCACTAAGGAGCTCTGTGTCCCTGTTCCAAGTAGCTGGCATACACACTCTGAGATTTGCTTTTCATACACACACACACACACACACACACACACACACACACACACACACACACACACACACACACACACACCTGGGAAAGGCTGGCAACAATTACCCACTCTGCCCCTTTGCCCAGACTATGAGGTAGTTACACTGCCACCAGCCAGCTACTCTAAGGCTCTTACAAGGGTACCCAATTATACTGAGTAAAATTAATACTAATACTAATTAAACCACACATCTGACACATCCACTTAAATGGCACATTTATACAACAACATGCAACCTGTCCAAGTTTAACCAAGACATATACATTACTACACTACTACTATCTGTTAAGTGGAATATCCAAAAAATCCTAGCGTTACATGTTGCTTTAAAAAATTACTCAAAAAATACTCAGGAAGCTGTAACAGACACCAAAGCATGGCTTTGTAACTCACAACTCATGCTCCCCCCCCCAAAGCACTACAGTTTCTCCCAGAGCTGTCTCTCATGAAAAATAACATTTAAAGTCCTCTCATTTTATAATAAACCATCTGAAGTCACGTCTACTATCAAATAATGAGGGGGAATAGTGGATGATTATAAGTAATACTGAACAATAATAATGATAATACTAATACTACTACTACTATTACTAATAATAATAATACTATTACTAATAATAATAATAATAATAATACTATTACTAATAATAATAATAATAATACTAATAATACTACTACGATTACTACTACTACTAATAATAATACTATTACTACTACTAATAATAATACTATTACTACTAATAATAATACTAATATTACTAATAATAATAATAATAATAATAATACTGATAAAAGTGGATGATGACAACTAGGTTTGCAGATGAGTAGAAGCTAGGAGCAGTCACTGAATCCTCAAATGACTTGGCATCCTGCAGGGAGGTTTGTCTCAAATAACCGGTGTCAAAATCACTGTCTGAAACTAAATACCAAAAAAGGCATTGCTGTATCTTTTGGGAAGTCATCTACCCCTGGGAACTACCACAGTGACAATATGCCCCTAAGAGTTGACCCAGTTGTTTAGGATTTGGGAACTTATGCAGACGGTGGCTTATCTTTGGACCAACTGTGTCTGTAGTAAGAAAGTCCTTCTATACTGCACAGATTATGAACAAATGGATTGTGTCTAGATCTAAGGATGTCATTGCCCCCCTTTACTCTGCCTTCATTGGTGCCAGTAATTGAACATAATGCCCCCTTTGGCATGTATTTGTTCAGACACATGCAATAACTGGAGTGCCCACAAAGATACCTTAGTAAAAGGATACAAGAACTAAACAGGTCCGACATGGACTGACAGAAACCCTTCACTATACTCAGTATCCTACAAATTCCTAAGATGTGACCTGTGTATGGGACTGCCAAGGCATCTAAACCTCTTCTGCAACATTAATATAATAGTTTGGGGGGACAGGTACATTTTGCAGAGGATACCGCTGCTGTGAAACAGACTCCCCATCCACATACAACAAAGTTCATCCCTGTCCATTTTCACGTGCAACTTAGACATATGGATGGGGAAACAGACAACTTACGTAAGAATTGCCCCATGCACTACAAATGGGCATATGCAGCTCCTAAAAGCTTTATCCTAGGCATGGGACCACTCGAATGATCTATGGTATGATCCCAGTTATTCTCATTAGGGGTAATATGTAATTATCAACCATGGGATAGGTAAATCCACTCTATAACCAAGTGGGATAGGTTTTTACAAAGACAAAAAAAAGGAAATTAGCTAGATAAAATGGCCAGCAAGAGCAGCTAGCCTAGTCTTACCTTACATATGAACCTATAATATTACATTTGACATGCACATGTGGATGGCACAGTGGTGCAGCGGTAGTGCTGTTGCCTCACAGCAAGAGGTTCTCTGGTTCAATTCTCGGCTGGAGTGCCTTCTGTGTGGTGTCTGCATGTCCTCCCTGCATTCGTTTGGTTTTCCTCTGGGTGCTCCAGTTTCCTCCCATGTTACAAAGACATGTGTCTGGAGTGTTTCTCCCTGGGCCTCCACTGAAAATTGGCTCCGTTCCAAATCGGACTTTCCTGATAAACAAATGTTAAATAAAAAATAAAAATAAAATAACCACACCAAAACACATAAAAAACACACCAAAAACGTGCAATGCTTTAGAGATCCAAAAACTTTCACACCAACTAAACAAAAGCTACACTCGCCACTACTTAGCGCCTTTCCTCACTAGTTTATGGAGCACCCTTTCTTACTAACTTCCAGGCAGCACAAAAAGCAAAATTTGAACAATTCTCTAATAAAGTGGCTAAATTTGTAGCAAATGCCCCTTTCAGAACCCACTACTGTATAGCACTGAAAGCCTAAACTGGTTAGAACTAACCCATCAACTAACATATACAGAGTTCCTTCCAATCTACAACATTAGCCAGCAACCATCTGCTTGTCTGGCACTAAATACCATTCTATTCAGTGAGAAAAACCTTTCTGTACACAGCCCTATCAAATTTGCAGGGCACGATCTATATTTATATTATGGTGCTAAGGCCTGGGACTCCTTACCTATATCCATCTGGTCAGTACCCTCCCTCCAGTCCTTCAAAACCATTCTGAAATAGTTCTTAGCCAAAATCTGTCTCTGTCTTTGCTCAACCTCAGGATAGCGATATTCCTAAATATGAACAAGTGGATATTCCTACCTTATGCCTCCTTACTCCCCCTCTTCAGTCACTTCCTAACTATCTGGATATGTAATAACTTATTTTTTCCCCTAACTTCATATTGAAATTCCCATATGTATTACACTAGTTTGCCTTTAAATTCTAAAACCTGTCTAAAATTTCTCTAATAATTACATTATTGTTATATAACTTGTATTTGTTTTAACTAATTTTGTCACATTATGTCCAATTTCCTATAATTATTTAAACTGTAGATGTTTAGTTTTGAGGCTTTTAAAATTGTTTGTAAAATGTTTTTGAAATACTGTGGAACTTTTCTCCCTGGTTATCCAATAAAAATGGACACCTACCCAGTTAGGCTTTGCCAGTAGTCAAATGTCAGTATATAAATATGCTTGACCTTCCCCAGGATTCACAAAGCCTCCGTGTAAGAGTTATAACTCTTACACGGAGGCTGCAGTTAAACGGAGTGATGTCAGCATGCTTTGCATATTCATGAGAGCATGCTGAATCACACCTAAGTCTAACACGGTCCGTGTAAGACAGTAGGGAGCGTGTCCGTAGGCTGAGCCCTGCAAGCAGACACGCCCCCAGAAGTGTAAAAGTGCCCAAAGTAAACACCCACAACAGAGTCCACGGAAATGTGAATAAACACAACACAACACATGCCCCCACAGACTATGAACATAAAATATATATAAATGAACATGTTATATATTTTTTTTAAATTGTAAAGATGTTTAACCATGAGTGAGCTCGTTTGCGCGGGAGTGCCCGTAGCGCAGCTACAGTTAGCAGTCAGTGGGAAAGCATATAAGAACTAAATATGCAAAATAAGCCAGGAAGCAATAGCGTAGTGGTAGAGATGTTGGCTGAAGACCAGGCATTCATGGTTCGAGCCCCCACAACACCAATTTTTTTTTTTTCAAAATAAGCAGGAAACAAGTCCCTGACAAATATGTACACATAAAACCACAATTTATGTAAAATGTAATGAAATAGCCCATTTATATTGAAGACATGTGAGGTAACAAAAGAAGAAAAAATGCCAGATGTGCTCATAGCTGAGCTACAGTTTAACAGAGTGAGTGCATGTGCCCGTAGATGAGCAGTGGTTTAACTGGCACAAAATGAGTGCCCGTAGCTGAGCAGTGGTCTAACATGCTAAATCTATGTGCCCCTAACTGAGCTGAGCATAATATGCGTGCAGATAGCCAAATGAGGCTTAAAGCCGCACCGCTTTGCGGAGCTGCGATCGCAAACAAGCTAACCGACGGGCAACATTGAGCAAGCCA
The DNA here is from genome assembly GCF_019279795.1 of Protopterus annectens. NCBI lineage: Eukaryota > Metazoa > Chordata > Ceratodontiformes > Protopteridae > Protopterus > Protopterus annectens. The sequence continues at coordinate 1,858,359,518 of NC_056729.1, read as the reverse complement.
CATCAAAACTGCCTTTACACAGACACACCCCTCAGCATGTCTAGACAGTCATGAAAAATAAAAAGCAGTGGCCAGGTTCGAACCCAGGATACTATACACCATAGTCAAGGTACAGAACCACTAAGCCATGACAGCAGTACCTAGAAATGCAATAATAGCTAATATATAGGAATGAATACAAACTGGAGCATGACAATGCAAGTTTACTGAAGTTGATACAATTCCAAAATGGCCAATCACAGATATGTGCGGGAAAAACCGACTATATAAGCCCCATAGGTGGGAATACACAGCATAAACGATTGTAGAACTGACCTGCAGGCAGAATGACAGGAGTAGGAGATGGTAGTCGCTTTCGAGCACAGAGGTGGGGTGTTGAGGAGTCCAGGTACATGGTCTGACTCCTAGTCCATAATCATGAGGCCCAACTCATGCAGGGCCAGGTCCTCTGGGGAGCATACAGGGCTGAGGCGTGAGACCAGTTGGCTCATGATCTCACTAGTGCCACAGGGATTCCAAGGACTGGTGAGCAGGTCCGTCACCACTATGTGGACCTGAAGAGACGCAAGCAGGGCCAACTGAACCTTTGGATCCAGGAGGCCCAGAAAACACCCAACGCCCCACTACTGAGTAAGTAACATTTAATTATGTATGTAAGAAATGAAACTAGCTGATATTATGGAGATGTGTATTCCAATATTACTTCATTTATATTACAGCTGCAGGTGTCCGATCTGCGAACCGCAGAGCCTATGGCGATAGGCTGGTGCGGCTGCGCCACCAGGCAGGTCAGTAATCCACTACCAGTAACTGTAAAGAAATATAAAAGTATGACAGTCAGCAAAAGAGTGCAGTGTAGTCAGTAAGGAATAAAATCTGCAAGTAACAGTGTGAAAGTGTATGCAAGTATTGCTTGATTACAAAAGTGTTTTCAGCCTGTAAGTTTAACCAAAAAATGAAACTGTCTGACATATATTCTGAAATAAAAATGCCCTACCTGTAAGAAAATAGCACACAACCTGCAGCAGGCTGAAAAGTATAGCTGCAGAAAATGATGAAATCACATGTGTGAAATATATCCCTGTGGAAATACTGAAACATGACAGAAGTGAGACTGCTAGAAAGGATTGTAATAACTACTGGTAAAACATGTCAATAAAGCCTAGAAGTACCATCCTGAATATTAAAATGAAAGCAAGTGAGAGAGTGTGAGAAAGTGTCATGAATCCAGCAATACAGTAGTAATAACCCCTGAATAAAGTATACTGCAGTCAAGACAGAATGAAATGCATGTGAGTTTCAAAACCAAACAGCAAAATCTGTTCAAAGTGGTGCTGCATCTGGAATGTGTATCCCAAAATCTGGATATGTTGCTCTCAGTCTGCAATATGCAGATAGGATGATTGTCTGATATACCAAACATCCACACTTGTCTACAACTGTATAAAGCAAATGTAGCAGGATGATGTAGCTGAACAAAGCTAGATATGAATGTGTATGAAGAACCATAAAATGTATATTGATGTTGCAGTAACAGTCCTATCACCAAGTTGAAATAGTTATCATATAGGAAACTGTAGTTAGAACAGTAGTGTGTATATAACTGTAGCTATTAGAAATGTACAGCATATGTATTGTTATTCGAAGGTGTTAATATTACTTTCTTTACCCCACCCTATAACCACATATAACCCATTCCACGTGAAAATGGTATGTGCAATCACAATTAACACCCCTGGATGTTTGTCCTGTTGGGTCATATATATTTGCATGTCCGCTGATGCATCTGACCTGTTCAAACATCCACACTTGATGGCCTGTTGCCCTCAATTAACCCTGCATGTTGTTGGTCTGTGTATTTCTGTTCATATTATGCATGTGATATGCACGCTGTTCAATGGTATGAATATCTGGGTGTTTGGTCAATGGGAATACTAATGCATGCTGTTACAACTAATTGTGAATGGTATTATATGTCACTAACCCAAACTGTCATGACATAATGCAAAACATAGGACGACAGGGAAGGCGGGTTCCAGCGGACCCACCTCTCCCACCTCAGCTGGCGATTGCACCTGGCACTAGTGCCGAGTCCGGACCCTCCTCCGGTGGCCCTGTGCCACCTGCGGGTGGAAGCGCTGCAGGGGATGGGGCTCACCCCCCTCTGCAAGTGTGGCCGGAGGAGAACCACCACTCACCCTCCGTAGCGTCCAGACTGTGGTGCATAGGGAGATTCGGGACTCTGTTCTCGAGCCCCTACGCCAGCTCGAGGCACGGGTGGTGCAACTAACGGGCATGCCTGTTGCCCCGCCTACATATCCCCCAGCACAGCCCCGTCCTGGGTAGTGAAGGAACAGTGGCAACTGCCTATGGGTGGGGATATCAGTTCCACTGTTGCCATCTGTGGGCTCATGGGCTCTGGATATCCAAACCTCCGTCCCCGTCAATTGTGTAACCCCCCACACGTGTCATACACCGCCCCGTATGCGTCTTGTTTGTCTTGTCTGTTTACCTACCCAACCTACCTCCCCAGCTGTACCGACTTCCTTCACCTGACATACCACTCTCACCTGAAAAAAAAAAGGGTACTCTGTACCCACAAAAAAATTACGCCCCATACATAGCTGCCCATTCCGCACACGTCTGCTGGACATGGAACCTATCAATTACAATTGGCTGTACAACAAGTATTATTGTTGTCCTGACACCTCTCTCAGGGGTGGAAGGTTTCAAATGTCACACCAAATTACATACATATGCACAGCTGTTGCTGATGAAGAAATGGGCAGCTACGGGCCTTACCTACATCCCTCCTGCACATCCCAAGCTTGTTTCCCTACTGTCTTACCCTCTACGTGACCCCTTTTTCACCACTTTCCTGTCTCCCCATTTTCTTTTCTTTCAAAGAAAATAGTGCGGGTGTGCGCAAGAGTAACCACGTTTAAGGGGTTGTAAGCGGGTGTGCGCACAGCTAACCGCCAGTGTGCATGCGTGAGCTCCACACAAACCAGCGCTAACCCGGTTACAACTGCTTAAAAGTGCCTTAGTCACTTTGATTGACAGGTCCTGTACTCAGTTCAAAAGCAAAATAAAATCCCACCGTGAGTCCCGAACCCAGGACCTTGGAAACAGTAGTCTGCATGACTTACCATTAAGCCATGACTCTTATACAAGAACATTGTGCTAAAATAAATATATCATGTAATAGTAGGAATGAATGTAAAGGGAATATAGATGTGTAGTACACAAAGCATGCCATTTAGAATTACTATCAAAACTAGTGGATTTCCATAATAGTCGTGTGTGAACAGAAACAGCCATGCTAGTTGGAAGCTAGTAAGTAATAATGTCACTATAGCACCTTGCAAGCCACACACATACTCACAGCAGGGTAAGCACTGCCCATACACCACAACCTCTTACAGGAACACATCTGGACCAAGTAATAAAATATGTGGAGCAAAGGCCCAAAACCAGGGACACATTACAAATAATGTTACAACAAACGCAGACAGTGCAGAGAGTAACAGGGTCTGCACTTTGTGGGATGTTTGGAAGGGTATGCAGTCTGAAACTTGAATGTTTGTCACCATATTCTGACTTGAACCCAGAGTGATTTGCCAGAAAAAGGTGTGCATGAGATATTGACCAAAATATGAGGCAGAAATGTGGACAACCTGCAAATATCTGTACACATGACGGGTCTGACACCACCATATTTGAATAGTTAAGAGCCTAGACATAGCAACAGTGAATGACTTACAGGAATGCCCCACAGACCCCATGTGAAATGTACAAACAGTAGGCAGAAAGGTGTAACACATGCAATGGTAACTATGGAGTCCTGAAAGTATTCATCACTTGCATGGCAGAAAAAGTGTAGTAATACATATGCTCATGCTAACCCACAGTCACAACTGCAGCATACCAGACATTTTAATGGGTGTACCCCACTGATATGTACCATTCCATGAGGCACATAACAGATGAACCTGAAAGTCTCTGGGGCCTGCTCAGCAGCATACTCAAATACCCTAATAGATGTCAAGGCCCACACCATGGCAAGACCACACTGCATGCTGTAACACCCTAGCAGATATAGCAAGCATTCCAAGGTGTGAATGTACATGGAAAATAGGAAAGCTACAGCAGCACACTACAGTCAGGACACCTAGCAGGCATACAAGTAGTGACTGTAAAGGGCAACTATTGAAGCCTTAGCAGCAAAGTGCAAGCAAAAGTGAAAGGAAAGCACACACACACACACACATTAACAGTAGTAGTAGTTGTAGGTGTCAGTGTACATACACAGTTAGTACAGGAAACTGGAGAAATGAATGGAGGAATGTTAATCTACAACAAACCTGGAAATATGAGAGAGATACCAACCTTTACACTCACAGAACATTGTCCACAGCATAACAGCATGGTCCCTGCCCTTAAAATCTGAAAGGGCTACGCCTATCTCACATACCTTTTTATAGCACTGTTCTGAAATCACAGTGAGAACTGCAATCAGTACACAACTGGCTGCATGCAATTAGCAAATGCTGGCTAACAATTGGTGCAGAGGCCATCACATGGGCATATGCAGATACCTACAAAAGTATGCTGTACTCCCAGTCCACACATGCAATACTTTCATTGCACCCTGAGAAGGACGTGAGAGACAGACAGACAGAGAGAGAGAGAGAGAGAGAGAGACAGAGACAGAGAAATTTGCAATTAAGCAGACACAATCAAATTGTTCAGCAACAGCCACCTGAAAGCTGGATTCCAAGATGGCCGCCGACTAGTCTAGTCCTTACTCTCTGAGCTCCTCACAGCTATTTAACTTTTGTTTTTTTTTACAACTTTATATCAACCTTTTTCCTCAAATTTTTATACTAAAAGATTTTATAAATCTTTTTCTACGCATTTGGATTATTTTTTCTTCTGGACTTATTATCCTGGGATTTATTTTACCTCAGAACATTCTTGGTCTCTCTGCTGCTGGGACTCCTACTGCTCCAGTCTGTTCCTGGTTCCTGGTATCCTGTTGACTGCATTCCATTTCTGGGCATGGCTACAAAATCTGACTCCATGGAGACTCAGCCTACAAAGGCCAAATATACTTCAATGCTCTCTCCTGAAAAAGATTCAGGTTCAAAAAGACTGAAATCATCTAGACAACCTACAGAAACTATTAATGTAAGTAATAAAGATTTAAATGGCTCAAATTTCCTTTTAGAAGAACTAAAATAGCATTAAAACCAATCCAAAGTGCTATACAAAACTTTTCAGAACAGTTTGCAGACTTTAGTAAATCTTTAAAGCAAATAAAAGATAGTATTGTTACTATTGAAAATAAAATCTTAGCTTTGGAAGTTAAAACAGACTTATTGGAAAGTGACTTTAAATCTAGAGATAAAACTATTTCAGATTTACAAGCTAAAATATTGGATCTGGGAGCCAGAGTCGAAGAAATAACATCATTATTCGTGGTTTACCTGAATCTTATGACAATAAAAACTTGTTATCTGTGACTAAAAATATCTTTGAAACACTGATAAATTGTGAAGCTTCTTCAAAATCTATAATTGTAGGGAGCACACAGAGCACTGCGTACAAAGCAAGATTCTTCTACACCAAGGTTAATTTATACTAAGTTACTAAACTTTCAAGACACTTTCCAGATCCTAGAAACTGCTAAAACAAAGAAACAATTTATATGGAAGTCTCACAAACTATCATTTTCCCAAGATCTTCCTGCACAGATCAAATTAAATAGACAAAAACTAGCCCCCTATTGTGCTGACTTGATAAAAAGAGGGATTAGATTTGAATGGCTTATCCTAATACCTTGTCTTTCACAGCTAATGACAAAAGATTTGTATGTTCAGATCCTAAAGATGCAAAAGACATTTTTTTTAAAACATTTAAAAAGCTTCCTGACACTGTATCTTAATATTCTACTGTTAAAGAACTACAATAAGGTTTGATTTTTTCATTTCTTTACTCTGACAGTATTTGTGTTACATGATTTGTAATTCTGGTGTGACATAATTATATTAGCTTAAGAACTTGTCATGTAATTTACACATGATAGATTTGGTGTGACAGTGTGCAGTGACAGGATATATGCTTGTTAGATTTGTGTGGATTAATAGAAGCATTTAAATTGCTGTATTTACTTTTTCTCTTTCTCTCACATATGCTTGCTGTGTAAATAGATAATATGTTAATTTTACTACAAGCTTTTGAGTTACAGCCTTCTGTGTAAGCTAAATGATTTTTGGAGGGAAAAACATTCCATCTCAACATTCTAGCAAGAAAATCTTCCCCTCAGAGTTCCAGCTGATGCTCTGCATGAACATGCACACTACAGTCTCTCTGAGATGGATGGTGATGTCATCATTTGTGAGGAAAGAAGGACAGTTTCAAATACACAAGTCTGCTTGTTTTCAACAAGTATTCAATAGCACTAACTTTTTAATAGATCTGGCTATTATTTAAAGTGTTTTCTCTTCATAAATGAAGGTTGCTTTTTAAATTTAAACAGATTCATGTCACATAATATATTCAGTGACTTTTAGTGTGTCTGCATGACATCAAAGCAAGCTGCTACTTTCATAAAGCAGAGTGAAAATGTTTCAGGAAACAAATGAACAGGTTAGTTTTATATATTAAAATTCTAAAGGATGTGTAAAGAAATGAACATATTTTCCTATTCAGAATATTTTTTCATACAATATTTTATATTATACTGAAGTGTTTAATTTGACAAATGTTACAAAGTATACCTTCATATGAAAGTTTCATGTTCTTTCTATTCTCTGCTCTCTTTCTTCTCAGAGGCTGGATGTGATATTTATGATTAGTAGTTTATGTTTAAGAAAGCCTTTACTTATTTGAAAGGTTTGAAATAACTATCTTTAATATGATTAGCTGAATCTACCTGTATATATTTAAGCCCTTAGATTTACTGCATTTAGCTTGCTTGTTTCTGTTTTAATTAGATGTTCAAAATGTTTACTTTAAAAGTCTTGTCTTTTCATGCTGTTTTGCTATGTTACATCTATGGCTTAGAAGAATAGTATGGCTACATAACCTAGCAGAGTCATTAGTAAAATATTCAAAAAGTAGATTTAAAATTATATGTATGCACATTGTTGCACATTCAGTCCAATATATATGATGCTGTTTAAGTTACTATTTAATAATATAATTATACTTTATTCATGTATATTAACTAGTGTTAAAACCTTACAGCTTATAATATTTCATTTTGAATAGTTCCTGTACTATTATTATCTAGTTAATAGATGCATCTCCAGACTGAATTGTTTTTCATTTTGAGATATGGTTGCTTGGTAGTTGTTTTTTTGCTTTATTTGAACTTA
>NC_056729.1:1858333011-1858351636 GCF_019279795.1 Protopterus annectens | reverse complement strand
TTCTGCTTTCATGCTCGCATTCACACACACACACATTCTGCTTTCATGTACGCATTCACAGACACACACACACAGAAAAATAAACACGCTCACGCAAACACTTTTCTGAACAGGTCCGAGGCCCACTGGTTTGGGATCGCTGGCATACCACAAATCTCTCAGCTGTCCTAATTTTGGTATAATGTGCAGATTTTCGCTTCATAATTTGGTCTGTTTCACATAAAATGGGTGCCATTCATATAACTAGTGCGCTACCCAATGTACGTTACTCAAAGTATTTGAAGTCTGAAATGTGTGTCATTATGTAATGCCCTCGGTACTTGGATCATCCCAGTAATTTGTCAGAAAAATAGATGTTAGGAGGAACGCAAAAATAAGAGGGTCCAAAACATAACATTCTGTGAAAATGTGGACCGTTGAGAAACATGATGTGTGCAGGCAGTTAGGGATTGAGTGCAATTGTGTTGTATCAAAAACACATCCAAAAATATATTATTTACTAGCAAATTACATGTTTTAAAAAATCATTTGAAGATATTGCTTAAAGCAGAAAAAGGAAAAAGTATGGAACACCACGTGAAGCAGGGAACCCAAGCACCGAGTATCTTATTCCGCGGGGAAGTAAAACAGGGCTGAAATACAGGTCTGCAAGCAGTTTTACCGAAACTCAATGTCGGGGGTGGGATTGTTAGAATGTCATGAGTGATGTCATAAAAAGGGAGGTGATTACCTAAGTGAATGACAGGATCTCGGCTTCGGTCCGAGGCAGAAATGCTGATTTAGAAACGAGCCAGTGCCCCTTTAAGTAGTCATTCAGCAGCAGGGAATGTGAATTACAATATTTTATTTCACTCAGTACTTTGTACACATGCAACATCTATGAAATGTCAGGAACTTTAGGCAAATCGAGGCATGATGTAACATTTTTGAGCCAAACAATGATTTCTGGGATACTGAATGGCAACCTGATTTATCCAAACCACGTCAATATGCTAGCCTCCAGGTGGTCAGAGTCTGGAATTACAAATAAAATATTTAAAATCCTGTAACTAATCCCAGAGTGCTGTTAAAGTGTGGGAAACATCATGCCATGATGTTTTAAACATGTTTTTTGAGTCTGTGTGTGCGGTACTCCTTTAAGCTGTAAAACAGTTCCACTATTTCCCCTGCTATCTCAATTCTCATATTCTTCTGATTTTCCCCATTTGCTGCTATTACAGCTGTCTTATCTGTACTCAAGTTTCATCCCATGTGCTTTTAGTCTTAATTGTGTACTCCAGTATATCTCATCAAAGCAGGTAAACCCAAACCACCCTCTTCCATGGGGAGAATAAACTCATCCCAGTATAAACTGTACAAATGTTTTATAGATATATACATATAGGTGTTTCATAGGTTCATAGGTGTTTACTAGCCTAATAACCACAAGGGCCTTTTTAAGCCTAGCTATGCATCCCAAATCTCTGAAAAGTTCTGATACCCTTGATAAGTGTTAAGCATGGACCTATATATGTTACATTGCTGATCCCTGTGCACTATACGTATGCAGTATGTACCATGCATATGAATCTCGGCCATAATTAGTAATAATTTATTTTACTTATTTTGTTTTATTTATGGCATGCTTTATAAAATAGTTTTCTGTTTTGTTATTTTTTTTGTTTTATCATATGTACTTTTAGACTGTTTTTACAAAGCACTATCATAAACTTGAATTATTTATTTTGTAACTAGTTGTGATAGAAAAAGAAAAAAGTGACTCAGTCCACTGACATGACAAATAAGTACAAATGAGATAATATCTGATTAGGAAACTGTGTAAGGAGAAGGTAAAATAAAATGAAGTAAATATTTAGTAGCAATTTTCCAAGATGGTGGTGGTTTTAGTTGTATTCAGTATCTTCATGGAAACCCAAGAGAGATTCTCTTTTTGTTTTGTAACTGGTGATTATGGTAGCTTCAAGTTGTAATGACGTGCTAATAGTTTGTGACTGTGCTCTACAAGTATTTGTTTAACAGTATTTAAAGCCCATCCCTGGGATTCATTAACCTAAAAGTTCCGTGCAGGAACAGTGTAGCCACTCCTGCACAGAACATGGCAGCGAGCAGGTTCCTGACATGCATGAGCCTGCCTACACTGTTCCTGCACGGAGATCCATGCGGGATGTTAATCACCTCATTTGGAGGTGAAAAACATGCAAATGATGTAAAATAGCGATTCTGCAAGCAGGCAGGTCTCCTTGCAGGAACTGTGTTAGGTGCAGAGCCGTATTCAGCCAGTAGCCAAATATGGTTCTGCAAATAACTAAATGGAGGTCTGGCAGCTTGTAGAAGAGCATGTATTAAGTATATTAGGCATGCCAGTGGCTAAATATATAGCCATTGGCATTGCCATTTTAATAAATATCATAAAAATAACTTTTTTGTGGCCAATTAAACTGTTTAAGCGCAGCAGAGTGCTGCGCAAACAGGAGAGTTCCGGAAAAAAAAATTACAAAAGATGTGAAAATAAATAAATTCTGCATTTGGCCATTATAGTCAATGGCATGCAGAATGTAAACAACAGGAGGGAATACTGGTTGCTAAGAGGAAAGGCTGTGTTGTAGTGCAGTAACTATGGGCTAAGGCAGTGGGGTATGCAAGTGAGGGTAATGTACTTGAATCACAGATTTTGTCTAAGTGCCACACTGCACTTAACCATCTAGGTGATAGAGCTCGATTGTGTATGAACAGGGAGCATCAGACATGAAAGGGGTGTGTGTCATGGTTCCTGTAAGCACATTAGTGCTCCGCACAAACAGGAGGCATGGCACTAAGCTTAGCTCAGCGGGGGGGGGGGGGTGTGACTCATAAGTGTGTTCATGACCAGGGGAGGGTCAAATGATACTAAGCATTGTGTACATTAGCTAAACGGGTTTGCGCGGAGCATCATGGGACTTAAAGTGGGCAGAAATAGGGAAAAAAATGAAAAGGAAATAGCAGGAAAAAGGAAACAACCCCTTGATTATGTAGCTGGCAGGTGGAATACATCACAGGCAGCCAGCCACACAGGCACCAGTCACAGGATACCACTGTAAACTATTGCAAACACCCTACACTCAGGTTTTACCCACAAATTTAGCACCAGAGGTGAGCACGTGCTGGTAATTTTAACTCTCAAAAATGTTAGTGGCTGCAGTTGCTCTGATACACCAATATGTGGAAAAGGCTGAGGGTGGTGAGGAGGATAATGCTGACAACAGCCTCAGGCTGCGGCAGAGGTGGAGAGTGTTCAGACTCAGATTAACCTACCAGGGTCTAAATGAGCTGGAAATAGTAGAGTGTTACAGGGTGGACAGGGACCTACTACAGCAAATCATTGAGCTGTGCCGTCCTCGCCTGAGATCAAGAATCAACAGAGGGGAACCCATCCCAATGGATAGCAAAGTATGTGTATCCTTAAGAATACTAGCTACAGGTACTTTCCAAAGACCTACTGGGAACATAATGGGGGTCTCACTGGCACTTGCATCCAGGATACTCCACCAGTTCCTGGATGCCATGCTACTGCATGCCGGTGAGCAAATTTATTTCCCTCTCATCACTGAGGACAGGGCTAGCACTATGCATCTCTTCCACCATGTAGCAGACTACCCAGAGGTACTGGGTGCCAGAGACTGCCCACGCATCCATATCAAAGCACCACCTGGTGACCAGGGTAGGGTCTATGGAAACCACAGGAGCTATCACTCCATCAACTGCCAGGCCATGTGCGATGCCCAGGGCATAATAATGAATGTGTGTGCTGGCAGCCCTGGTAGTTATCACAACTCCCTGATCTGGCATGCCTCTCAGCTGTACCAAGCATTTGCCAGGGGGGACATCCCATTTGGCTGTCTTGTGGGGGATGCTGGCTATGCACTGGAACCATGGATGATGACACCCATCAGAAGTGCACAACACACACACACACACACACACACACACACACACACACACACACACACACACACACACACACACACATACACACACACACACACACACACACACACACACACACACACACACACACACACACACACACTAAAGAGCGCCATAATGAGGCACACGCACAAACCAGAGTCATTACAGAGTATGTGTTTGGGATGCTCGAGTCACGGTTCTGCTGCCTTGATGTATCCAGTGAAGCCCTGCAGTATGCCTCAGCCACATGTGCCCACATGTTCATTGTAAGTGCCATGCTTCACAGTATGATTCTGCAGAAACAGCTGTGGCAGATCAGAGTAAGGAAGAGCCACACAGCCCCCCACCATTGCCAAGGTCCCCACAGGCACAGAGGGACTTGGAGGAGGAACCCCCCAGAGCCTGCACTTTCTCAACTCTCCTCTTGGGCATCTGATAATTGTAATTCTCCTGATTTTCACTGAATTTTTTTTCGTATCTGTTCCAAGTTTGTTCCAAGCCTATAAATAGGGGACTTACAACTGTATAAGTAGCTTTGTTATAATATTCTGCAGATATCAATCTCCACTGAAAATCCAGTGTCTTAAAATGTGTTACATTGACTAAAATGTTGAGTAAATATATAAAACATAATTAAATAATTCTCCTTTTGTGATGAGAAGCCTGATTCAATTGGTTTGTTTGTATGGTAATGTTTCAAAAATTAGTACAGTCGTCCATTGCTTTTTGTTAAGTGTTTTTGATCTTGGACATGCAGGATTAAACAATGGGTGTCAGCAGAAGAGAAAATGGCCATATCCAAACTGATGAGGTACTAAGTGCATTGGTTTCTGGCATGGTACTGACTTTCATTTCATTGACTGAGGGGTTTAAATGCATGCATTTCAATGTACATATTTATCTGAATGTGTTAACCAGTGTAATCTATTCATGCATTCATTACAAAGTAGTAAAGCCAGATATTGTCTAGGTGCATCATGTGGACAGGCAAGGTTTGGCTTCATTGTATGGGGGTGAGTATGCTGTTTTATGAAATGTTATGTGTGTCACTTTCTACAGAATTCTGCTCTGTTGTGGAACTTACAAGGATGGTTGGACAAGAGTTTAGTGTGGCCTTTTTTATGAGATTACTATTTAAAAAAAAATACCTTTTGTATTTAGTGACAGTGGGATTATAAACGACTGTCATGATTTTCTATAGGTAACTTCAATTTTGGAGTGAGTTTTACAGATAATGGCTATATTCTGCTGTTTAAGATGTTCTGTAGAGGCTGTGCAAGCCATCTGGAGAAACAGACAGCTTTGTAGGAGATGGCTGCTTGACAAATTAATGGGGCTTGTTTAGACTACACACTTGTACGTTAAAGGTAAGTGAACATTCTTATGTTTGGGAGATTCAGATTTAAACTGTGTGTTATTGATGTCATCTCATGTTTGGTTTCATTACTGGAGAAATTTAAATGAGGTATGTGTTTGCAGTACATATTGTTCCTGTGTTGCATGGTTTATATAGTGTAAATCTTTGTATTACAGGTTTACTTTTTTACAGTTTGTTAGTTTTCTTGCATTCTGTGTGCAATAATTTCAGTGTATGTTTATGTTAATGGAGGAGTGTTATTTACATTGCTAAGTGGCTATTTATTTTCACCGATTGCTTGGGAGCCTAGTTTTCTAGGAGGTTTACCATGTTCTTTTTGCTTTGTTCCGCAGGATTTTAGCTCAACTGAGAAGACATAGTTATTATTGAAGGTTTTAGTGTGGCTTATTGGTTCAGTATTTGTTATACACTATTTATTGTGTTTTTCTTTTGTGGATAGTGACAATAAGTTTAGAATTAGTTTTGTTGAGGGGTTGTGAAACCAGAGTTGTCGCTTCAATTCCTGGTGCTGTATATAGCTGTGATTATGATCATGTTTTAGTGCTCTGATACTGGGTAGGTTTTCCTGTTAGCTGAATTGAAACAACGGTCCGCTTCACACGGAAACATGGCTCGAGTAAGACATTCTGGTTACAAGCCTACTGAAGGACGCTACAGGTTAGTGCATGTTTTTATATATGAGATTATTTACATTTTCTTTCATTATTTATGACAAATCTTGAATTTAGACTAAATGTTGTAGAAAGAAATAAGTATGAATGATGCATTCAGGGTATTGTGCTATGTTTTGTGCATAAGGTACAGGTTCATAGGTTTTTACTAGACTAATGACCACCAGTGTCTATACAAGTCCAAAATCAGCTATAATTGTTAAATATCACCCTAATCCATGTTAGTAGGAGAATAACAGGATTTTCCACAATGAATTCCTAAAGACTAAGAAGTATAAAACTCATGTCTGACATTACAGACTGAAGTATGAAACTCTAATGTCTGACATTACTGACTGAAGTATGAAACTCTAATGTCTGACATTACAGACTGAAGTAGGAAACTCTAATGTCTGACATTGCAGACTGAAGTATGAAATTCTATGTATGAAACTCTAATGTCTGACATTACAGACTGAAGTATGAAACTCTGTCTGACATTATGGACTGACTGTAATCTTCAGTGATTTACCAGAAAATCAAAATGTTTTATAAGGAGAAAGGTAACAGTATGAGGCAAAATCAGGGACAGCTGAGCAGTATGAATTACATTATATTATATTATATTATATTATATTATATTATATTATATTATATTACATGACATTCATGGGTGTAGGCAAAGGGAACATTTGTAAAGATAAGGTCAAGCATATTTATATACTGACATTTGACTACTGGCAAAGCCTAACTGGGTAGGTGTCCATTTTTATTGGATGCCCAGGGAGAAAAGGTCCACAGTATTTCAAAAACATTTTAAAAACAATTTTAAAAGCCTTCTGGAGCATTTCTCCCCGGGCCTCCGCTGAAAACAGGATCTGTGGAACCTAGTCGGACTTTCCCGGTCAACAAATGTTAAATAAATAAAAATAAAAAATAAATAAAACTAAAACAAAACATCTACAGTTTAAATAATTATAGGAAATTGGACATAATGTGACAAAATTAGTTAAAACAAATACAAGTTATATAACAATAATGTAATTATTAGAGAAATTTTAGACAGGTTTTAGAAGTTAAAGGCAAACTAGTGTAATACATACAGGAATTTCAGTATGAAGTTAGGGGAAAAAATAAGTTATTACATATCCAGATAGTTAGGAAGTGACTGAAGAGGGGGAGTAAGGAGGCATAAGGTAGGAATATCCACTTGCTCATATTTAGGAATATCGCTATCCTGAGGTTGAGCAAAGACAGAGACAGAGTTTGGCTAAGAAGTATTTCAGAATGGTTTTGAAGGACTGGAGGGAGGGTACTGACCTGATGGATATAGGTAAGGAGTCCCAGGCCTTAGCACCATAATATAAATATAGATTGTGTCCTGCAGATTTGATAGGGCTGTGTACAGAAAGGTTTTCCTCACTGAATAGAATGGTATTTAGTGCCAGACAAGCAGATGGTTGCTGGCTAATGTTGTAGATTGGAAGGAACTCTGTATATGTTAGTTCTAACCAGTTTAGGCTTTCAGTGCTATACAGTAGTGGGTTTTGAACGGGGCATTTGCTACATATTTAGCCACTTTATTAGAGAATTGTTCAAATTTTGCTTTTTGTCTGCCTGGAAGTTTGTAAGAATGGGTGCTCCATAAACTAGTGAGGAAGGGTGCTAAGTAGTAGCGAGTGTAGCTTTTGTTTAGTTGATGTGAAAGTTTTTGGATCTCTAAAGCATTGCAAGTTTTGGTGAGTCTTTTTATGTGTTTTGGTATGGTTATTTTATTTTTATTTTTTATTTAACATTTGTTTATCAGGAAAGTCCGACTTGGAACGGAGCCAATTTTCAGTGGAGGCCCAGGGAGAAACACTCCAGACTCATATCTTTGTAACATGGGAGGAAACCGGAGCACCCGGAGGAAAACCAAACAAATGCAGGGAGGACATGCAGACTCCACACAGAAGACATTCCAGCTGAGAATTGAACCAGAGAACCTCTTGCTGTGAGGCAACAGCACTACCGCTGCACCACTGTGCCATCCACATGTGCATGTCAAATGTAAGATTATAGGTTCATATGTAAGGTAATACTAGGCTAGCTGCTCTTCCTGGCCATTTTATCTAGCTAATTTCCTTACTTTTGTCTTTATAATAACCTATCCCACTTGGGGATGAGAGTTTAACCCATGATGAGTGTACTGTGGTGATGGAGCTTATAGATTTGGTTCTAAAGTTCAACTTCATTTACTTCAAAGGTGAATTTTTTTCACCAGAAGAAAGGAGTAGCGATGGATGCCGCTTGTGCACCCACCTGTGCTAATTTGGTCTTAGCCAAATGGGAAGAGAAGATGGTAACCGAATCAATATACAGTAACAAGTGGTCACTTTATAGAAGATTCCTGGATGACATATGTATCCTATGGGAAGGTCCAAAAGAAGAGATAGAAAATTTATTGAATATATTAACAACAGTACTAATTTTCTTGAATTTTCTTACAGAATAAATTATGAGAAGTTGGAGTACTTGGATATAGAAATATACAAGAAAACTCACATTTTAATTCCAGGGTGTATAGAAAGAGTACCTATTCTAACTCTTATTTGCACTTTGAAAGTGCTCACCCTTTGTACTCCAAGAAAAATATAGTTAAAGGACAATATATTAGGGCCTGCAGGATGACATCCACAGACGAAGACTTTGAAATGGAAAAAAGGTTACTATGGAAAATGTTTAGGACGAGGAAATACCCAGATATGATAGAGAAAATTGAGGCAGAAGTGACAGAAAGGAGAGCAAATGACTTTAAGCCAATATTAGGATTACCAGTATTTGATACGGTAGGCCTAGTAAAAAAGGCAAATGACAATTTTGGCAGTGCACTCATCTTGGAGTATAATGCTTGTGCAAAAATGGTAAGACAAACCATAGATTAGGAATGGAATAAATGTTTAGCATTTACTGACTTAGAGAAACTAACGAATGAGAAGCTAAGAGCAGTTTATAAGAATTCAAGTAATTTAAAACTTTTATTGGAAAATGGTACAAACCAAGAAGTTCAGAAACAGAGAAAAGGGAAGGGAACTTTCAAATGTGGACATTGTCAACCGTGTGCATACGTTAGCAATGCAGAAAGTGTGTATTTGGAAAGCAGGGGAATCACCCTGGAAGGCAAGGATTTTAATAATTGTGACTCCTTTGGGCTTGTATATTTAGTGAAATGTCAAACCTGTGAAGCATTCTATATAGGGAAGACAGAGTTCAAGCTCAGGAGAAGGGTATATGAACATATATATGACCTAGAAACAAACAAACAGACTAATGCATTGTACAAACACAAACAAAGCTGTGAAAATGCATACTATACATTTTTTGTGATAGAAAGGGTGGAAAAGAGGGGCAGAGGGGTTTATGGGAGGAATGTTTGGAGTACAGAGAATTATGGAGGCAGATAAGTTTGGAGGCCAATAAGCCACCGGGTCTCAATGATCATATCTCCATAGCCCCATTATTAAAATTGAGAGCAGCAAAACTGTGATATGCATTTGCGCTTTATGTGAATTTTATCACATTTTTACCCATGTTTTCCAATAGTTACAGTAGTTTTTTAAGCTTTTTTGTATTTGTATTTTTATTAAAACGTTGGGTTTGTAATATGTTATGAACACAAGTGTTACACTAATTTACCAAAGGTATTGAACTCCTCTTTTTAACATTCTTTTAACTAAGTGAGGCTATACAATTTGCTTTTGGCTTACAATGCAGTTTTTATAATTCCTGTAATTTCATGATTCATCCACTAGATGGAGGGTCAAGTTCATTTAAAGCAAATATTCAAGTTGGTAATTTTATCCATTGAGTCTTACTAAATGTGTTTCTAATAGTATTTTAACTTTATAATTTATTCTTTGTAGTCAAGGATTTTAAGGATTTTTATTTAAAACATATTTTTATTTCTACATTTTTATTCATCAAACATTGTAACATTAAATGTGTTTTAACTGTGGCAACACAGAGAAATGCAACAAGAAAAGTTTTTGGTTTTAAACTAAATTAACCTTTTAATTAATGCATTAACCTAATCAGTGTAATTAAGTGAATGGTATAAAAGCACTAGTAGTTTGAACAGCCTACATCTGAGGAAGTGATTTTTAAAACGAAAACGTATGGTGGAGCATTAATGTGCTGTGTTTCTGTGGAATAAAGTGAACTGGTGTGTGCTGAGCCGTCTGTGGGGTTTTTTCACAATTTTCTAAGCTTGCCCTGCTTAGGGCTTTATTGTTTTGCCTGAAAAGCTGCTTCATTTTGTGGATTACAAGTTTTATTTGGAAGCTGCCGTGAATTTTGTTTTGATGTGTTTTGGTATGGTTATTTTATTTTTATTTTTTATTTAACATTTGTTTATCAGGAAAGTCCGACTTGGAACGGAGCCAATTTTCAGTGGAGGCCCATGGAGAAACACGCCAGACTCGTATCTTTGTAACATGGGAGGAAACCGGAGCACCCAGAGGAAAACCAAACGAACGCAGGGAGGACATGCAGACACCACACAGAAGGCACTCCAGCCAAGAATTGAACCAGAGAACCTCTTGCTGTGAGGCAACAGCACTACCGCTGCACCACTGTGCCATCCACATGTGCATGTCAAATGTAAGATTATAGGTTCATATGTAAGGTAAGACTAGGCTAGCTGCTCTTGCTGGCCATTTTATCTAGCTAATTTCCTTTTTTTTGTCTTTGTAAAAACCTATCCCACTTGGTTATAGAGTGGCTTTACCTGTCCCATGGTTGATAATTACATATTACCCCTAATGAGAATAACTGGGATCATACCATAGATCATTTGAGTGGTCCCATGCCTAGGATAAAGCTTTTAGGAGCTGCATATGCCCATTTGTAGTGCATGGGGCAATTCTTACGTAAGTTGTCTGTTTCCCATCCATATGTCTAAGTTACATGTGAAAATGGACAGGGATGAACTATGTTGTATGTGGATGGGGAGTCTGTTTCACAGCAGCGGTATCCTCTGCAAAATGTACCTGTCCCTCCAAACTATTATATTAATGTTGCAGAAGAGGTTTAGATGCCTAGGCAGTCCCATACACAGGTCACATCTTAGGAATTTGTAGGATACTGAGTATAGTGAAGAGTTTCTGTCAGTCCATGTCGGACCTGTTTAGTTCTTGTATCCTTTTACTAAGGTATCTTTGTGGGCTCTCCAGTTATTGCATGTGTCTGAACAAATACATGCAAAGGGGGCATTATGTTCAATTACTGGCACCAATGAAGGCAGAGTAAAGGGGGGCAATGACATCATTAGATCTAGACACAATCCATTTGTTCATAATCTGTGCAGTATAGAAGGACTTTCTTACTACAGACACAGTTGGTCAAAAGGTAAGCCACCGTCTGCATAAGTTCCCAAATCCTAAACAACTGGGTCAACTCTTAGGGGCATATTGTCACTGTGGTAGTTCCCAGGGGTAGATGACTTCCCAAAAGATACAGCAATGCCTTTTTTGGTATTTAGTTTCAGACCATGATTTTGACACCGGTTATTTGAGACAAACCTCCCTGCAGGATGCTAAGTCATTTGAGGATTCAGTGACTGCTCCTAGCTTCTACTCATCTGCAAACTTAGTCGTCATCCACTTTTATCAGTATTATTATTATTATTATTATTATTCTAGGACTAATTCTAGGACCTCTTCTCTTTTCTCTCTTTATCAACGACCTTCACATTGCAGTCCCAGAGGCCACCTGTATTCAATATGCCGATGATTCCACACTCATTTGCTCTGCTAACTCCACCTCAGACCTCCACTATAAAACCCAAAGGGTATTTAACATGGTTGAAGAATGGTTCCTAAAACGTTGCCTACTTCTCAATGCCAAAAAAACCAAGCTGCTATTATTTCCACCTACCAATAGGTCCCCACCCATTGATCTCTCTATTGTATCTAGCAAAGGCACCCTGATAACACCTGAACAATCTACCAAACTGCTAGGAGTGACTATCGACAACAACCTCACCTATGATATTCACATTAACAACACCATACAAGCAGTGAACAGAAAAATTGGTTCCTTATACAGAATCAAACCTTTCCTTACTCCTCAAGCCAGAACCACCATTGCCCACTCTCACTTAATCTCTACACTTCTCTATGCTTCGTCTATTTATACTAATCTAAAAAGAACTAACCTCCAAAAATTATCACATGCTTATAACAATATCGCCAGATTTGCTACCAGCAACCCATACAAGACACACCATTGTCTTAATCTTAAACAACTCAACTGGCTTGAATTACCTAACTTACTAACATTTTCCCAACTCATCATTGCTCATAAAATCTTTTATCAACATAAAAATACTCCAATTCTCACTAACCTTATCACCCCATACACGAATCTAACATCACTTGCTCCTCTACTAGATTACTTGTCTGTACTATGAAGTCTAATAACTTGTCAGGCGATAGCATTTTCTCAAACACTGTTGGCAAACACTGGAACCTCCTACCAACAGACCTAACTCAATTACCATCCCTTTCTCTCTTTAAACTAAGACTCAAATTTCACCTAATATCTCACTGGATGTGCCCCTGCACAAACCCTGACTAACTGCTTCCTCTTTCACTTCTATCTTCCTACTCCCTAAGGTCCACTTTCACCCTTTACCCCACTAATATAGACTACTGATTTCCTTTCTTTGCTCTCTGACTTCTCCTCTCTCCTACATACTTTCCTCTTTAACCTTCCTATTTCTCTCCTGATTACAAAGGTTTGCATATAATTTTAATATTTACAAGCATATTATTCCTTCTAACTAACTACCCCACATATTACAAATGAGCAGTCTCATCCTAAAAAAAAAAAAAAAAAAAAAAAAACATTATTACTATTTCTTTTTCTTTGCTTGATCAATTTATTTTTTTTTTCTCTCTATACCCTAATTTTCAATGTTTAAAATTGCTAATGTAATTCCAATATTAATCGTTATTGTGTATAATGTTTTGTCTGGAGCTTTTCTCCCCGGGCCTCTACTGAAAATGGACATGTATCCAGTTAGACTAGCCCGGTCAACAAATGTAAAATAAATAAATAAATAGTAATAGTAGTAGTAGTATTATTAGTATTAGTAGTAGTAGTAGTAGTAGTATTAGTATTGTCATTATTATTGTTCAGTATTACGTATAATCATCCACTATTCTCCCTCATTATTTGATAGTAGACGTGACTTCAGATGGTTTATTATTAAATGAGAGGATTTTAAATGTTATTTTTCATGAGAGACAGCTCTGGGAGAAACTGTAGTGCTTTTGGGAGGGGGGGGGGGGTTACAAAGCCATGCTTTAGTGTCTGTTACAGCTTCCTGAGTATTTTTTTGAGTAATTTTTTAAACCAACATGTAACGCTAGGATTTATTGGATATTCCACTTAACAGATAATAGTGTAGTAATGCATATGTCTGGGTTAAACTTGGACAGGTTGCATGTTGTTTTATAAACGTGCCATTTAAGTGGATGTGTCAGATGTGTGGTTTAATTAGTATTAGTATTAATTTTACTCAGTATAATTGGGTACCCTTGTAAGAGCCTTAGAGTATCTGGCTGGTGGCAGTGTAACTACCTCATAGTCTGGGCAAAGGGGCAGAGTGGGTAATTGTTGCCAGCCTTTCCCAGGTGTCTGTGTGTGTGTCTGGAGCAAATCTCAGAGTGTGTATGCCAGCTACTTGGAACAGGGTCACAGAGCTCCTTAGTGCTCAGTGTGGATTTTTATTTCAGGCCTGGAGAGAGAGTGTCCAGGACCAGGGCTGGAGTGTGTTTTTTGTGTGCTCTTAAGCACAGAGAGCTGCATCTGAAAATGCTGTGGGTGTGTCTTTCTGTCAGAGTGAACATTCATCCAACAGTGTCCATGGTGAGAAATAAGACTCCTTAATCACTGGCCCAGAGAAGGGATGTCACAGGGCCTTTTTAAGCCTAGGCATGCTACGCAATAATATTAGGCCATTAGTCCAGTAAGAGAATGCATAGTGTCTGGTCACAGTCATGTGGTTGTCTTCATCAGAAGGCAGTACCATCAGCACCAGATACGCAGTATTGGAAATGTATGACCGTGAATGCCTTGTGATTTGTGGGATAGCCAATAAGACCATGTCAGTTGTGGTACCCTTGTCACTGTACTATAGACACATCACTTGGTAGCAGGGATTATGTGCCACTCTGCGACCTTGTACTAGAATTGTTTCCCCTAGTTCTAGGTGCTTTTTACCTCAGTGTCTGCAGGCTATCAAACTGTTTTCATGATTTGTGTGAGGACAAGATCCTTCCATGATGAGCTATCATCCAGGCAACCATGGACATAGCTTTGGCACATGCAAGCATCATAGCAATGGTGACATTTCTATTTTAGGCCCTTACCCTACCCTTGGTGATTGGCATGAGTAGGTTTGTCACAGTGGGGCATCCAGTATCCTCCATGTGAAGGCTCATGTGACCACCCACATAACAATGAATGCTAGCATCACTTGCTTTGAAGCATGAGGCCCATGTCTCTAAACGTGGCTATTTCAGTGCGTTGCAAGTCACCATTTACATGCTAGTGATTGGCCAACCAGAACATTCTCTACCCCCAAGTATTGTAGAACCACATTTCACTACTCAAGACTATCCATCCCACTTGGCTTTTCCAGCATCCAAGGCAAAGCTGAAACTCTGGTCATCTGGGTCATTGTCAGGGCTTCATCCCTCAGTGCCACACAGCCAGCCATGTATTTTCACAGTTTTGAATTGTTCACTTCTTTTTTGTTTTGCTTTCAGAATTTCTTTCTTTCATGGTCCATGACTTACTTTTTGGCATTTAATGTGATCTGAGTAAGAATTGTTCTGGTTTACATACTAGTGATAGTAGAGGATGAACCAAGCCATGTCTAGGTCTCTGACTGCTTGTAGAACTTTGAATTGTGCTGTTTTGCTATTGGTCAGTGGATTAATTGAATTTCTTGTGTTTATCTGCTATCATAAGTTGCCTGTGTTTGCAAGGCAGTGCTCCTTGTACAGCCATTTTATATGTGCACTGTACAGATAAGAACCTAATCTTTCTCAATACAAACTACTCCAGAAACTCTGAGAACACTTTAGTCAATAGTTATGCAGTGTGATTCATTTGTGTTTGTGTACTGACTTGTATTATTCATCTTAGACAGATAGCACTCCAGTTAAGCAACTCCTAATAATCTCTTAGGCACTACTCCCCCTCCAATCCACAGCAGCAAGTGACTGGAGCCATGAAGCTGCACTTTCTGACTTTCTCTGCAGCCACCAAGGTTAAAATAGGCATGCTGAGATAATGTTGCAATTGTCTTATGGTCATTGATAACCATCTACTACTTAAAAGGACAATCTCTCTTTTCAAAAAAACTTTCTTGTCTCGGAACAAAGTCTCAACATCCAAGTTGTAATCCCGCCCTTTTTGCAAAGTTTCAATAATCTCACCCACTGGATCAGCCTCACAATCCCAGAGCTGGTTGATTTCATGGGGCAGACACAGATGTTATGCACGCCTACTTTGTAGACATCGTTGTTGCATGGATCAATTAATCCCGTAGTGAAATGTCTCGGCATTTAAATTACATTCCTCCTGTATTTCTCAACATGCAGGAAAGTGCGCAAGAAATCTGGATGAAGACTAAAATTATTGGGGGGAAGTTGGCAAAAATAAACACATTTTTCACTTAAACTAAACTTAAAAGGTTTACATATAAATACTCACAATGATTTCATGTCATTAGATATGAAGAAGGATACGGAGAGTATTCAAAAGCGCTTGTCTCTTGTTATTTTACTTATGTTCATTAAAGTTCTTTTATTTTGGAACTGTGGATTTACTCTTGGTTATGCCATTGAATACGAAGGTTGTGCTGGTGTGTGTGTGAGTGTGTGTGTGTGTGTGTGTGTATATATATATATATATATATATATGTGTGTGTGTGTGTGTGTGTATAGTGTTTATATATAAACATGTGTGTATACACACATACATATATATTTATGTGTGTGTGTGTACATATATATATATATATATATTTATATATATATATATATATATATATATATATATATATATATATATATGTCTGTGTGTGTATATAGATGGCTAGATATAGATTTACTATCAAAATGTGGAAAATCAAAACACTTTTTCACAAAATAATCAACTTGTTTCTCTGAATTCTGGTAATACTGTATTACCAGAATGTTGGAAATGGTAAAACACCAGAAGTCCAGTGTCAAAAGTCTGTTACCAATAACGTTTATACCAGCAGGCCCCCTGCAGCCTCCATGCCCCCTGCATATTATATATACCAACTCCGAGATCGCACTACAGTGGAGTAAGGGGAACATTTCTCAATCTTCACTGTATAGCAGTTCAGAACACTGACTTCATATTAGCTAATGTGTACTCAATTTCTCTAATATGAAGTCGTACACTTTCAGTCTGACATTACAGGCATTCATAGAACACAAGTTCCACTGACCCATTTTGGTTGAACTGCATATCCACAATTTGATAGTAAAGTATATCTATATAAATAGATAGATAATATAAATATAGATATGTATAGATATATAGGAGATTAGTAGGTTAATGCCTTAAGGACCCTTACGCGCCTAGCCAGTATAATCTGATTTTAACCAATATATTGCCCCTATGAGCAAGAAGATGGCATGGATTTATGCCTATGCATTGCATATCTTACAGTTTGCCCCTCTCCATAGGGGATGTATGTGCTACCCCAGATGTGAATATGGAATTCCCCATCCATTGCATTTGAAGAGGGCCAGGGAAGGGCTCTGCTTAATCTTAATAGGAAGCCTGTTCCAAAGAAGGGCAATTTCAAAGACACATCTGTCTTTCCAGTGTGTTTTGTTTGAGTCACTGACTAAGTTTAGATCACTACATCAGGTGAACCTCCTGCTGTTTGATTTGCAGATGTGTAACAGCTCCATTGGAGCTTGATTTGTGAGTGCCTTGTTGGTTAGGCATAGGTCACCCCTTAACAGTTGGTTGGAGACAAAGTAAAGGGATAGGGTTTTTAGTCTTTCTGCATAGGACATATTGTTAACGCAATGTATTTTTTGTTTGGAACCTCTTGAGGTCACAAGTCCTTACTCAAGTACATGCTAAATGGTGCATTGTATTAAATTATTGGTCTATTGAAGGCTGAGTACTGTGGGATTATAATTTCCTTGGATCTGGATGCCATACCTTTACTTATAAGTTGTGCCACATAAAAGGATTTCCTCACCACTTTGGACACATGATGGTCAGAATTCAGGCTACTATCTATCAGCCTACCTAGATCTCTCACCTCTGAGTCCACTCTAAGGACGCGCTATTGATTCTGTAATTTGCTGTGGTATATTACTTCCAAAGGGTGTTATAATGCATTTTTATGCATTTAGTTTTAGGCCATGGTTCTGACACCAATGATTTGTCTGATCTAGACCCTCCTGAAGGATATCTACATCACTGGGGGGATTCAGTGATTGCCCCTAGCTTGCAGTCATCAGCAAACTTTGTCATTCAGATGCCTTCCACATTAGCCTTGACTTCAAAGAATTATATTCCAAACAGGAGTGGTCCCAGCAGTGAGCCCTGTGGCACACAGGTAGTAAATGGCCTGTTGCTGGATTTGGGTTCACCCGCTTTAACCACATGTCCTGTCCATGAGCCAATTTGTTAGCCATTTGATAAAATAGGGATTTATGCCCAGTTTTGTGAGTTTATTTACCTGCCTGGGGAATTGTGTAAAATGCCTTGGCCAGGTCAAGCTAGGTGGTGTGTATTGTTTTACCCTCCTCCATTGCCTTAATGACTTTCTCAAAGAAATCTACCAGATTCAGTAGGCATGAACTGCCATTCACACAAAATCCTATTATTCTAGCAATTTAATATATTGAGTCCTGGGTCCTCTCCTGTTTGGTATCGACTTCGCTGAAGTCCAGGCCAACACAAAGAAACTGACAAAGTTTGCAGGCGATTGCAAGTTGGGAGCTATTATTAACTTCACCAGTGATGTTGACATCCTACAGAAAGGCCTCACTGAGACCAGTGACTGGTGTCAGAACCATGGCTTTAAGCTCAATGCCAAAAAAATGTGCTGTCATCCCCTTTGGGAAAAACCCAGTTCCCATGAATTAACACATTGATGGTAGTCCACTGAACACAGAAGGTGTTGTAAGAGATCTGGGAAAACAGGTTGACAGCAACCTCTCTTTTGACCACTACATTGCCGCTGTGGTCAGAAAGTCCTTCTACATGGCACATCGCATTACTAAGTGTTTTGCATCCAGGCAGAAAGAGGTCATTGTCTCCTTCTATTCTTCCCTCATTAGACCAATCATTAAGTACAATGTCCCATTTGGCATGTACCTCACTAAGCACCTGCAACAATTGGAGAGGCCGCAAAAGTACCTCACAAAGATGATCCTAGGTCTTAAACACTTGTTCTATATGGACAGACTCAAAAAACTCCAACTGTTCTCTGTCTTGTATCGCCTTCTTAGAGGCAATCCCTGTTTGACATATAAAGCCATGTCTGACCCAGCCCTGTTAGAAATGCTACATCTGAAGAAATCCCAATCCTTCTGCACCA
>NC_056729.1:1858303011-1858328011 GCF_019279795.1 Protopterus annectens | reverse complement strand
CTACCCTTATTTCAACAATCAGCACAAATTGCCCCTGTCCAAGAGGAATATAGGTGGAACCCCCCCCCCACCCCCCGGGTGAATTTGTGGTTTTCCATCCAATCATCCAGCTTGCGTTTGAAGAGGGCCAATGAGGTACTCTGTTTGACATGAAGTGAGAAGTCCATTCCAAAGTGTGGTAACCTTTGAGAGACAAATCTGTCCCTCCAGCAGGTTCTATTAATGTCAGATACCAGGTTAAGGTCTTTAGAGTGAGTAACCCGTGTACCATTTGACTTGCAGATATGCAGCATTTCCAATACAGCAGGGTCATAGATTGACTTATATGCAGTGCACTGAAGGTAAGCCCATGATTAACACAAATATTTGTTTGGTGTTGTCCTTGCTGGAGATTTTGAATACCAGAATGGGATTTGATACCTACACCCATTCACAGCCATCATAATCGTGTGTGTGTGTGTGTGTGTGTGTGTGTGTGTGTGTGTGTGTGTGTGTGTGTGTGTGTGTGTGTGTGTGTGTGTGTGTGTGTGTGCATTTGTGTGTGTGTTATATGTGTGTATGTATATCTATGTATGGGTATGGAATGCAGACCAATACTGACTACCTAATCATTATACATGCTTCAACTCCAGTAGTAAATCCATTCATAGATAAGAATTAGAACATCTCAGTAAAGATGAACGGTTGTACTTGTGTGTGTGTGTGTGTGTGTGTGTGTGTGTGTGTGTGTGTGTGTGTGTGTGTGTGTGTGTGTGTGTTATATGTGTGTATGTATATCTATGTATGGGTGTGGAATGCAGACCAATACTGACTACCTAATCATTATACATGCTTCAACTCCAGTAGTAAATCCATTCATAGATAAGAATTAGAACATCTCAGTAAAGATGAACGGTTGTACTTGTGTGTGTGTGTGTGTGTGTGTGTGTGTGTGTGTGTGTGTGTGTGTGTGTGTGTGTGTGTGTGTGTGTGTTATATGTGTGTATGTATATCTATGTATGGGTGTGGAATGCAGACCAATACTGACTACCTAATCATTATACACGCTTCAACTCCAGTAGTAAATCCATTCATAGATAAGAATTAGAACATCTCAGTAAAGATGAACGGTTGTACTTGTGTGTGTGTGTGTTATATGTGTGTATGTATATCTATGTATGGGTGTGGAATGCAGACCAATACTGACTACCTAATCATTATACATGCTTCAACTCCAGTAGTAAATCCATTCATACATAAGAATTAGAACACCTCAGTAAAGATGAACAGTTCTACTTCTGTGTGTGTGTGTGTGTGTGTGTGTGTGTGTGTGTGTGCACATGCGCGCGTGCATGTATGTGTTTGTGCGTGCGCGTGTGTGTGTTATATGTGTGTATGTATATCTATGTATGGGTGTGGAATGCAGACCAATACTGACTACCTAATCATTATACATGCTTCAACTCCAGTAGTAAATCCATTCATAGATAAGAATTAGAACATCTCAGTAAAGATGAACGGTTGTACTTGTGTGTGTGTGTGTGTGTGTGTGTGTGTGTGTGTGTGTGTGTGTGTGTGTGTGTGTGTGTGTGTTATATGTGTGTATGTATATCTATGTATGGGTGTGGAATGCAGACCAGTACTCACTACCTAATCATTATACATGCTTCAACTCCAGTAGTAAATCCATTCATAGATAAGAATTAGGACATCTCAGTAAAGATGAACGGTTGTACTTGTGTGTGTGTGTTATATGTGTGCATGTATATATATGTATGGGTGTGGAATGCAGACCAATACTGACTACCTAATCATTATACATGCTTCAACTCCAGTAGTAAATCCATTCATAGATAAGAATTAGAACATCTCAGTAAAGATGAACAGTTCTACTTGTATATGTGATATATGTGTGTATGTATGGGTGTGGAATGCAGACCAATGCTGACTACCTAATCATTATACATGCTTCAACTCCAGTAGTAAATCCATTCATAGATAAGAATTAGAACATCTCAGTAAAGATGAACGGTTGTACTTGTGTGTGTGTGTGTGTGTGTGTGTGTGTGTGTGTGTGTGTGTGTGTGTGTGTGTGTTATATGTGTGTATGTATATCTATGTATGGGTGTGGAATGCAGACCAATACCGACTACCTAATCATTATACATGCTTCAACTCCAGTAGTAAATCCATTCATAGATAAGAATTAGAACATCTCAGTAAAGATGAACGGTTGTACTTGTGTGTGTGTGTGTGTGTGTGTGTGTGTTATATGTGTGTATGTATATCTATGTATGGGTGTGGAATGCAGGCCAATACCGACTACCTAATCATTATACATTCTTCAACTCCAGTAGTAAATCCATTCATAGATAAGAATTAGAACATCTCGGTAAAGATGAACGGTTGTACTTGTGTGTGTGTGTGTGTGTTATATGTGCATGTATATCTATGTATGGGTGTGGAATGTAGACCAATACTGACTACCTAATCATTATACATGCTTCAACTCCAGTAGTAAATCCATTCATACATAAGAATTAGAACATCTCAGTAAAGATGAACGGTTGTACTTGTGTGTGTGTGTGTGTGTGTGTGTGTGTGTGTGTGTGTGTGTGTTATATGTGTGTATGTATATCTATGTATGGGTGTGGAATGCAGACCAATGCTGACTACCTAATCATTATACATGCTTCAACTCCAGTAGTAAATCCATTCATAGATAAGAATTAGAACATCTCAGTAAAGATGAACGGTTCTACTTGTGTGTGTGTGTGTTATATGTGTGTATGTATATCTATATATGGGTGTGGAATGCAGACCAATACCGACTACCTAATCATTATACATGCTTCAACTCCAGTAGTAAATCCATTCATAGATAAGAATTAGAACATCTCAGTAAAGATGAACGGTTGTACTTGTGTGTGTGTGTTATATGTGTGCATGTATATCTATGTATGGGTGTGGAATGCAGACCAATACTGACTACCTAATCATTATACATGCTTCAACTCCAGTAGTAAATCCATTCATAGATAAGAATTAGAACATCTCAGTAAAGATGAACGGTTGTACTTGTGTGTGTGTGTGTGTGTGTGTGTGTGTGTGTGTGTGTGTGTGTGTGTGTGTGTGTGTGTGTGTGTGTGTGTGTGTGTGTTATATGTGTGTATGTATATCTATGTATGGGTGTGGAATGCAGACCAGTACTGACTACCTAATCATTATACATGCTTCAACTCCAGTAGTAAATCCATTCATAGATAAGAATTAGGACATCTCAGTAAAGATGAACTGTTATACTTGTGTTTGTGTGTTATATGTGTGTATGTATATCTATGTATGGGTATGGAATGCAGACCAGTACTGACTACCTAATCATTATACATGCTTCAACTCCAGTAGTAAATCCATTCATAGATAAGAATTAGAACATCTCAGTAAAGATGAATGGTTGTACTTGTGTGTGTGTGTTATATGTGTGTATGTATATCTATGTATGGGTGTGGAATGCAGACCAGTACTGACTACCTAATCATTATACACGCTTCAACTCCAGTAGTAAATCCATTCATAGATAAGAATTAGAACATCTCAGTAAAGATGAATGCTTGTATTCCTCTCTTCATTATTTGCCATCTGCCACTGTTGGTCAGTGACCATATCTCTCAATTGTTCAGATTTTCATAGTCTGTTCAGAATTTTTCCTTCTATTTTTGTGTGTTTATCATAAATTTTTGATTTTCTGTCAAATCACTGAGGACTGAAATTACATCATGAAACAAAGTTTACCCCGAGGATAACTTCAGTGGCTCTGCTGGACAGAGGCACAGGGAACTAATCTAGGGGGGCGGTGAAAGCCAACACATTCTGGCTAGGCTTATAAATGCCTTCAGGCAGACAGCCTAGTACCTACCTATGATAATGACAGTTTGAGTTTACAAGAGCAGTATTTCAAATCTGTCTCTATTTTTGGGGCATTGTTTCCCAACAGTTCATATAGTTCATAGGTTAGTACGAGGCTACCTGCCCTTTCAGGCCATTTTAAGCGAAGCCAGTTACCCCATGTGAGAATCAAACCCTGCACCTTGTGTCTGTAAGGTAAACACCTTAACCATTAGGCCAATCTCCCACCCCTTTTTTAGGTTCTAGGCTTTAGGTTCTGTCCAGATTTCTAGCATTAAGAGTTTGAGAGGAATATGGCAACCACACAGTCAGCTGTATGGAACATGGGAAATATGCTTGCAAATTATCTGTTCCAGCTGCCATTTACCTTATACATCTAGTGCTAACATCCAGTACTATTTCAACATTTGGTTGAAATGTTTTCATCTTAGTATTCACGAAAACACACTATATGCTAAGTAAAATCTATACAAGTAATGGTGACATTCTTACTAAATGCTGCAATATGTGGTATAAAAAAGTCTTAGTAAGAAGTGTTTTACTATAAACTTGGTTTCATCATTGTTGGATACAAGTCAGAGTTCAACAGTTAGTTGAAAAAATTTCAGTAGCAAAGAGAATTCCACAGAAGGTATGAAATGAGGTGAAAATGTGTCCATTCATTTTGATGAGGCAGAGGAGACGCAGTTCTCTCTGTATGACTGAGAGATTTCCTTACTATCAAGTGCTTCTCCCTGACATGATTACAGTTTTAGTGTATGAATAGTTGTACTGAAGGCTTTATTGGTGGGGCCTGATTCCAACTTCCTAAAGGATTTTGGTCTCATTTAAGAACTTGCTGTCAGAAGGAAAAGTTGGAAGAGAGTTTAGTGCAATCTTTTTATATTGCTTAATTTTTTGTTCTATATTTATAACAAAAATGGTTGATTTTTTATGAAAGGAAGAATTATGAATTTAGACAATTTTGAGGAATGTATTAGGGATAGATGCCATCATGGTAGAAGACTGCTGTAACATCAAATCTAGTATAATTCAACGAGACAGCAGCTGAATATTACAGGTATATATAACTTTTATCACTTCTGATAGATGTTTTTGTGATTACTTGCTCCTTCTCAGCTGTTGCATTTCACATATACAATGAGGAAGAATAGGAAGTGCATCTGTATTGTACTTTTGTTGCATTTTTCCTTAAGGGGTGTAATATTGTGCAGTACTGGAATTTATCTGATACTTTCTAGGCTTCTCACTCTAATCGTGGTTTGGAAAGAGCAGTTATTTCCATGTGTGTGTAGGATTTTCCAACTTTTGGGCTTATTTGTACTGATTAGTTGCGTATTTGCTCATTTGAGTACGTGCACATGTGTACGTGTGTATGGTTTGAGTTTATTCCTATCTTGTTTGTGGGTAGTGGACAGGAATGTGTGTGTGCTACTAGCTGCAGCTTCCTTAGATGATTCATAGCATATTAACCTCCTGATGTATATTGATCCGCATTAGCCCAGTTAGATGAAGCACAGCGATCCATCATGAGAACACTTAGATTTCTCATACACTTTGTTTATATAATAAAGGACAAGCTGGGGTCAGAGACCATCAGCAGAAGACTGACATGTAGCATTTTGTTATGTTTCTGCAGTTTGTATATAAAGCTTCAAATGAATGCCATTATTCATATAATAATGTGTATAAACACTCTGGCTACATCTTTCAACAATGCAAACAGTTGTCACCTTGCCACCTCGTTCTTTATTGTAATGCCATCTCACTTCCATTTCCCCAGTGCTGACGGCTTCATTTTATTCTTCACTGTAACTCTGTCTGTAGAATATTTGTTTTGAAGTTTGGGGCACACCTTTGGAGATTCCAGTACTGTTTGTGAAATGCCAGCCTCATCTGTCATATATTTTTCCCATCCATCCATAACCTCTTTTTTTCCCATTTCTGTACATGGGGTTGGGGTGTCACTTCAACTGTGACAATCATCTAGAGCCAAGGTTTACACTACCAGATAACTAGTCCTGTCATGTATCTTCTAGCAAATATATTGTCTGCTGCTGCAAGACATTATCATTGCTAATTAATATTATCATGAGCACACAATGTCTGAAACATAAAGAATTTGCTTTTTTCTAAGCAGCAATATTTTTTTGCTTGGCCTCACCAGTTGATGTATTATGTATTAGTGAAAAGTTGTAGGTAACAGATGTGCATGCTGCTAATTGGACAAGGGCAGGTAAGTTTGTTCTTGTGTCACCAGTTGATGTATTATGTATTAGTGAAAAGTTATAGGTAACAGATGTGCATGCTGCTAATTGGACAAGGGCAGGTAAGTATGTTCTTGTGTCACCAGTTGATGTATTATGTATTAGTGAAAAGTTGTAGGTAACAGATGTGCATGCTGCTAATTGGACAAGGGCAGGTAAGTATGTTCTTGTGTCACCAGTTGATGTATTATGTATTAGTGAAAAGTTGTAGGTAACAGATGTGCTGCTAATTGGACAAGGGCAGGTAAGTGTGTTCTTGTGTCACCAGTTGATGTATTATGTATTAGTGAAAAGTTGTAGGTAACAGATGTGCATGCTGCTAATTGGACAAGGGCAGGTAAGTTTGTTCTTGTGTCACCAGTTGATGTATTATGTATTAGTGAAAAGTTGTAGGTAACAGATGTGCATGCTGCTAATTGGACAAGGGCAGGTAAGTATGTTCTTGTGTCACCAGTTGATGTATTGTATTAGTGAAAAGTTGTAGGTAACAGATGTGCATGCTGCTAATTGGACAAGGGCAGGTAAGTATGTTCCTGTGTCACCAGTTGATGTATTATGTATTAGTGAAAAGTTGTAGGTAACAGATGTGCATGCTGCTAATTGGACAAGGGCAGGTAATTATGTTCTTGTGTAACCTTGGAGGGATGTGATATGAGATGATTTGGCTCCTTTTTTGTCTGACAGCCACTGTGAAATATTTGGACATGAGTATCAGGAATTTGTCTTGGGTATAAAAACTTTGATTAGCTCATTTTTGCTTGACTCACTGATATAAGTTTTGCTATTTTGATTTTCTTGTGGTATTACAATGAATGTCCCTGCCATTCTGCCTCTTTCCCCAGCATTATATCTATATATGAACTGCTTTTAGAATGCCTTAATCGTGATTTCTGATGCACACTTGTATATCATATTTCTTTCGTATTCAGAGGTATCCTTTTTTCTTCGTTATATTAAAATGAGTTCTCCAGAAGTGCACTTATTAGCAGTATAGGACTAAAATGGGGATTGCAAGTCTTCTATACACATGGATAAAAAAAAAATTACATTTTCTCATGGAAAATGTTCCCTTAAATATTCCAGTTATTCTGCTCACTTTCCAAGTTTCTTTGTCACAGTGCTTACTTGTCTGTATGGTATTAGACAAGTATTACTGCACATCAGTTTTATTTGCTATTGTTTAGCAAATTACTGTTTTGTAAAAAAACAAGCAAAAAAAAAAAAAAAAAAAAAACGGCATGCTTTCATCTTCAGTTTTTGTTGCTTTTTTATTGTGTGATGTTCTTCATTCCACATTGCTGCAGTCCTAACTATTGGGTAGTCCGCTGTCCAGTCGGCCCGAATACCAAAGTATATGGCTGACGTCGGTCAGGGCGCATTAGACTGACGTCAGTACGTCAGGGTACTAATGCGCATGACCGACGTCATATCCTCAGTCTTTTTTGCCGCATGGTCCGATGCAGAAGCAGTTTTGCGAGTGCAGGTTGGCGTTCTGAAATTTTCTGAAGTCGGAGTTTCAGACCGAATCAAAGTTGGCTAAGTACCCGTTGGGGAACATTTTGGTTTTCTTGCCTCAGTATTTAACCGGATGTCAGAAAAAGTGAATAACTGTATTTCTTGTGGGAAACAGATACCTCATAGGGATTACCATACCTTGTGTATACCTTGTTTAGGGCCTGAGCACGACGTTGTTGGATGCCGCTCTTGTGCTAGATTTAACAAACGCACTATTAAGAGACGGTTAGACTGTGCCAGGTTAGTGTTTGGGAAGCGTTGTAATTATAAAATGCCGCCAGATGCTCCGGCCGCCGTCCAAAAGCGCAAGGACAAAACAGTGAAGCCCAGGGTTGATGAACCGGCAGTCCCAGACATCGGTTCTTTAGAAGGCTCAGTGGAGCCAGAGGTTTTGCCAGGAGTTTCTTTGGAGTCTCAGGCAGAGACTTTACTGTTGCAGGATGTGCCTTCTCAGGAGGTAGGCCAGGCTGAGGGGCTTCTCAGGTAACTGTTCTTCCCTCTCTTCCCAAGGTAGTTAGAGCCTCTCCTTCTGTTTCCAAAACTTCTTTGAGAGGTAGGCCAAGTTTAGCTTCAGTGGGGGCTTCTCCTAGCACTTCTGGTTCTGTGCCTAAGAAACATATGCTTAAAATGGCAGAAGATTTGATTACTCTGATTAGAGGTTCTATGCCCTCCTGATAAGAGGCCTAGGGTGGAACCTGAGTTTGAGAGTTTTGAACAGTGTTCAGAGGCTTCTGAGTCTTCTGCGGAAGACTTGCAGGAGTATCCTCCTTATTCTGATTCTGATGTGGATGATTCCACTCCTACAGCTTCTCCTCCTGAGGATTTCTCATTTTCAGAGACTCTGCATTCCATGAGGGAGCACTTTAAATGGGAAGGCCAAGATTACTCTGATTCTAGGAAAAGGCTTAGGGAATTCTTGTTTTACCCCAGCATAGGCCCTTAGCTATACCTCCTGTGTTGAATGTGGTAGAAGATGTTTTGCAGAGGCTTCCCTGAACCCTGATTCCTTGCCTCCTGCTCCTGTTAAACCTGATAGGTACTATAGGGTGCCTGAAGCTCATAAGTATCTTTTAAGAGTCCTAGGGCAGACCCGAGACTGTTTCTCAGGGACCTAAAGGTGTTAAGGCCTCTGTTGTTAAAAACCCTGTTCCCACTGATAAAGAGGCAAGGGCTTTGGATAGATGGGGAAAGAAAGTGTATACTTCTTCCACTTTAGCCATGAGGGCGTTGAATTGTCAGTTTCACATGCTAAAATATCAAAATTATCTCCTTTCACAATTGAAATCTAAGGTGGATGCTTTGGCGGAAGGTATTGAGTGTAAAGAGTTGCTGGATTTAGTTCATGTGTCTGAACAAGTGGGTAAGCATTCTTTGCAATGTGGTTTTGATGCTGTACAGGCCTCCTCGAGGGTGGCTGCCACTAGTTCTGTTCTTCGCAGGCATGCCTGGTTGAGGGATCAGAATTTAGCTGAGCATGTTAAGACAAGGATTTTGGATGCTCCTTTACAGTCTGATGTGTTGTTTGGTTCGCCTGTGGAAGCAGTTTTAAAGAAAATGGAGGACAAAGCTAAGTCTATGCAAACTGTTAAAGATTTTTGCAGGTGCAGCCACCGAAGTTTAGTAGAAATTGGCCTACTAAGGGATGGACATATCCTGCTTATGATTCCCAGTCTAGGGGTAGGTCTAGACGTGGTAGGGGCAGAGCTCAAGGTTCTTTTAGGCCTAGAACAGGAGTTCACCTGCTCAGACTTCTGGTGAGGGCAGGGGTCAGTCCTTTCGTAAACAGACCCAATGACCTGCCTTTTCAGCTGCCAGTAGATTCTCGTCTGGCAGCTCCTTTGGGAGGAAGACTGTCTCTTTTCAAAGAAAATTGGGATTTAATTACTCAAGACAGATGGGTGTTGGATATCATTCACCACGGTTACAGGTTTTATTTCCATACATTGCCCCCTTTCAAAGGCATGCCAGACATTCCTCCTCCACAAAGGAAAGAGGCTCACAAGCAAATTTCTCAGTTACTCCAGATAGGGGCCATTCAGCCAGTCCCTGTATCAGAAAGGGGCCTAGGATTTTATTCTCGCCTGTTCCTAGTACCAAAGAAGGGGAACACGTGGAGACCAATTTTGGATTTATCTATCCTCAACACTTATCTGGACATTCCCAAGTTCAAGATGTTGACGTTACAACAGCTTTTACCTCTGCTGGGCAAAGATCACTGGATGGTAACTTTAGATCTCAAGGAAGCTTACCTTCATGTGCCTATAAGACTAAGTTGCAGGAAGTATCTGCATTTTCGAGCTGGAAATTCTCATTATCAGTTCTCTGCATTGCCCTTTGGCTTATCTACTGCGCCCAGAGTATTCACAAAGGTTCTGGCTCCAGTGATAGCTTACTTCAGGCTAAAAGGAATTCAAATCTATCCTTACTTGGACGACTGCCTGATTCTGGCTCAAGAAAAGGAAGACCTTCTACAGCATCTGAATATGTTATAGCAGTGCTAAGATGCCTAGGGTATTCTGTGAACGAAATAAAGTCCAGTCTAGTACCCTCTCAAGACATGTGCTTTCTGGGTGTGAGACTGAATACAGCAGCCCAGATGGCCTTTTTAACCCCGGACAAACAAAAGAGTCTATCACTTTACTTCCATCAACTATCTCATCAGTCCGTGCTGACTGCAAGGACAGTCCTTCAAGCATTAGGGTTCATGGCATCTTGTATTCTGGTGCTTCCCAATGCCAAACTGCATATGAGGAAGCTACAATGGTATCTCAAAAATGTATGGACACAGCACTGCCAGGATTTGGACACTGTCATTCAAATAATACCTTGCCTTCAAAAGAATTTTTGTGGTGGGCTCAGGAATGTCACCTAAACAAGGGACTCTCTGTGACCCGGCCAGAGGCGAGTCAGATTTTAACGACAGATGCCTCGGACATTGCTTGGGAGCTCATCTAAATGGAAAGTGGATACAAGACAAGTGGCCTGCCAGACTACAGCATCTACATATCAACATGAAGGAGATGTTAGCAGTCCAGTTTGCATTAATGGCTTTCAAGGAGTTACTTCTTCCAGGGCAGGTGTTGATTCTAACAGACAACACAACTGTCATGTGGTACATCAACAAACAAGGGGGAACACATTCTTATCCTCTATGCAGGCAAGCAATGATTTTATGGGAGACTGCGCTCAGCTTGCAACTAACTCTTCAGGCAAGGTTTCTGCCGGGAGCACAGAACTCCTTAGCAGATGTGTTAAGCAGACAAATCATGGATCCCCACGAGTGGAAACTGGATCTTCATGTATTTCAGGAATTGACAGTGTCATGGGGAACTCCAGACATGGATCTGTTCGCTTCTCCACTAAACCACCAGCTGCCAAAGTTTTGCACAAAGGGGTTTCATCACACAGCTTGGAAAGTGGATGCTCTGTCTTTCAGTTGGAAAAATCTTCATGTGTATGCCTTTCCACCTCTGCCTCTTCTTCCAAAGGTGCTCTTAAAGGTCAGACAAGACAAGCCAAGGATGATTTTAATAGCTCCAGATTGGCCTCGGCAACACTGGTACCCACTACTAAGGAGTCTGGTAAGGAAGCCTCCATGGCCTTTACCTTTGATTCCACATCTGTTATCTCAGAAGGACGGTCATCTGCTCAATGTCAAGCTTCACTCTCTTCATCTAACAGCCTGGCATATTCTGTGTTGAAACACAGCAGGTCTCAACTTCCTCAACAAGTTTTAAATGTGATTATGGAAGCTAGAAGACCTAGTACAAGGAAAGTGTACGCAGAAAAATGGAAGAGATTTTGTTTTGGAGTACAGCAAAGAATTTGGAGATTTCTGAGCCTAATTTGAGTGTGGCTCTTCAATATCTTACTGAGTTATTGGACAAAGGTTTGTCCTTCTCTTCCATTAAGATTCATGCTGCAGCAATTTCAGCTCACTATGATTGTGACCCACCATTGTTTTCGCATCCTTTGTTCAAGCAGTTTCTTAGAGGGCAAAGAATATAAGACCCCACGAGAGCTCCTACTCCTGCTTGGGATCTCAATTTTGTGTTGGAAAAACTTACTCTACAACCTTTTGAGCCTGCGGCTACTGCTGAATTGAAATACTTGTCTTGGAAGACTGCTTTTCTGTTGGCTATTACTTCTGCAAGAAGGGTGTCTGAGTTGCAGGCCCTTATGGCAGTAGAGCCCTTTTGATTTTCCATAAGGATAGGGTATCATTACGTACTAATCCTTCCTTTATGCCTAAAGTGGTTTCTAGTGTGGCTTTAAACCAAACTATTCATTTGCCTACTTTTTATGCAGACCCCCAAAATAAAGGGGAAAAGATTTTGCACACTTTAGATGTACACAGGCAATTGCGTTATTATTTAAGCAGGACTAAGGATTTTCGGCAGTCTCAGCAGTTGTTTGTTTCTTTTGCTTTGAGTTCAGGGCAAGCCTGTGTCAAAACAAACTATTTCTAGGTGGATTGGGTTTTGCATTGCTTTTGTTATTCCCATCATGGCAAGGAGATTCCAGCTGGGATTAGGCCTCATTCCACTAGGGCTACTGCCACTTCAACAGCATTCCTAAGGGGTGGCAACTAAGGATATTTTGGAGGCAGCTACTTGGAGTTCAGTGCATACTTTCTCTAAGCATTATCACCTTCCTCTCTACTCTAAGTCTAGGGCTGGTTTTGCCACAGCTATTTTGCAAGGCATGTTGTCAGCTCCTACTTCTTTATGATTTGCCAGCCTCCCTTACCTCTGCTTTGGGATTCTACCCAATAGTTAGGACTGCAGCAATGTGGAATGAAGAACATAGTACAGTTTTGTACCTACCATAAATGTAGATGTTCGAGGATCCACATTGCTGCAGTCCAATTACCCTCCCTCCTTCCCCTCTGTGTTTAGGGGTGGTTGTGTAGGTGAGGTTATATGCTGATGATTTTGTATATATTGTACATATTTTTGGTGCAGGTATATTGGGCCTTGTCTTTTTAGGGTCTTCTGACATCTGGGGCAAGAAAAGACTGAGGATATGACGTCGGTCATGCGCATTAGTACCCTGACGTACTGACGTCAGTCTAATGCGCCCTGACCGACGTCAGCCATATACTTTGGTATTCGGGCCGACTGGACAGCGGACTACCCAATAGTTAGGACTGCAGCAATGTGGATCCTCGAACATCTACATTTATGGTAGGTACAAAACTGTACTTTTCTCTCTTCTGCCTGCCAACCGTCATCCCTCCCCACCAATGACCATCGGCCACTCACTCCCTTTCCCCAGGGTGACAGCCAGTAAAGAGGAACTGTCATTTAGGTAGCCATCAAGGACTTTTCTTGTAAACCCTAACATTTCTTCCCTTGACAGCTGACATGCATGGTCTTGTGTGAGGGCCCCTCAATGACCTCCCGTCTGGTAGATGTGCATGCGTCCATGCATGCCATCCCCAGAATGCCATGTCCCCTCAGAAGGGCACTGATGAAGCAGCTTGGTAGGAGTAAGAGCATGTGTCCCTGGCTGACTCTCTACATACTACCTCTCTGTAATATTCAGTGCTTCATAGAAGATTTCCACCCTTCCCCAGGATAGGATAGAGGCATGTCAATGCCACTCACTCTCCCCCCAGGCTCCTCCACTCACTCCCCCCAGGCTCCTCCAGGCCATGAGTATCTATTTGGGTCTTTGAGTCACAGTTACAGAATCACAGAAAACCCTGTTACTGTGCTCTGTATTTTATAGGCTGTTGAGAGGGGTTTACCTTTACATGTGCATATTGCACATGGGTGACCAGCACTTGTTCGAAAGACAATTTGCAAGGTTTGCAAACGTTGAACGGAAGAAGGTTCGAATGTGCAATGAGCAAATGCACAGTGAGATTCGCTCAGTGCACATTCGACATTCTGGGGCAGACTGCACTATAATGGGGAGTTGGAAATGGTTCCTTTCCCCGCTGTAGTGCGATCTCAGAGTTAGAATAATAAAGTAGGGGGGTGGGGGCCCCCCACATGGGGGGTGCAGGGGGGCTTGCCTTCCTGCATTACACTTCATCTAATTTTTTTGTCGACATTTATGTTCGAAACTCAACGAATCGGCTGTTCGATTTGCTGCTTTTCGAACATTAACAACTGTCGCTGTTTCCAGTTTTGTTTTTACGATGCGAATATCTGAATACTCGCACATGTGTGATTGGAGAATATAAAGGTAAACCGTTGAGAGGCAACTTGTGCCTGGCTTACAGAGTAGTCTCTGACCCTGCCCTAATGGAAAGGCTGCACATCCGGAAATCAAATGGGACAACAGCCACTCACTCCGGGGATCTTAATCTAGCCTGTGACATTAACAGAACATGCTGTAGAGATAGATATAGATATATCTCCCAGAGATTGTCACTCCTCTGGAATAAACTCCCAATTCATGTGAGGCAGAGCTCCTTAATGACCCTATTCAAGAAAAACTAGACAACTGGATGGGAGACTGCAGATTCACTCTAGGGGGTGCTACCTATGTCCCTCATATACAAGGGTAGTCGGTGCTGATCATAGACTTGCTATGCAAATAATGACCATCTAACCAAGATCAGTTAGGGAACATGGGTATAACATGACTAGGCTTGTAAAGGCCATAGGGCCATTAGCCTAGTAACCTCCTATGAACCGATGAACACTGCCACAGTAGGATTTTCTACACTGAATCCTTCAGTTCACAGGTAATCCATAACTTCAGCTGTTGTTTCTTTAAATTTCCCATTACTAATCCTCTTTTCTACGTTCCCCCTTTGTTTTCTTATTTTTTGTATTGTAAAATTTTCCATATCCAGATATGTTTGCCTGTATTTTTCTACGAATATCTTTGGTGCCACTGATTTGTTTTTTCTCCTTTGCATAAATATTGCACCATATTACATTTCTTTGTCTATCCCATGTCCATATTTCTTCTTCAGATGTCTCCCACTTTTCGTGTTTCTCCTTACTTTAGGGAGTCATTGTTCCCTCATGCTGTGACATAACCTGTGTTAGGCTTTCTACACTAAATCCTTCACTTTGCAAGTATTCCTTAAGCTTAGATTCTATTTGTTTAACTTCTACTTTACTTCTGGTTTGCATTCCCCTTTGTGATCTTATTTTTTGTATTGTGAAAGCTTCCATATTATTTGACATTTGTGAACCGGGATAGTCCGACTGAGCTGGTGCCCTATTTCAGTGGATGCCGGGGGAGAAAAGCTCCACAAAAAATATACCTTTGCCTGTATTTCTCTTCAAATATCTTTGGAGCTGCTTTTTTGTATCGATTACTTTAGCTTTCACTTTTGCATAGATATTGCAGTATATGAGATCTCTCTTTCCCATGTCCATGTCTTTTTTTTTTATGCCTTTCAAAAAAGCTCTGGGTTTTGTTCTTTATCGTTTTGGTACTTCCTCGGTTGCTTCTTTTTCCAGACAGCCTGAAGTTTCTTTGTCTAAATA
This sequence comes from Protopterus annectens, assembly GCF_019279795.1. Lineage (NCBI taxonomy): Eukaryota > Metazoa > Chordata > Ceratodontiformes > Protopteridae > Protopterus > Protopterus annectens. Next base: position 1,858,312,887 of record NC_056729.1, on the reverse strand, counting down.
TTTTTCTTGCATCTGTTGTAGTAATGAATACAAATTTGCATTTGAAGCTTTTGACAATTTATGTTGTGTAAGTATTTTCTTTCCTCTAATTTCTGTCAGTCTTTTTGAATATCTTCTATTTTGAAATTCTAGCCTTGTTGCATAACAGTAACAATATATAATTTCTTTCTTGTCCTCAGTAGGCCACGGTATCATCTTTATGACCCTTTTCTGGCCTATCAGTTTTTGTAGACTACTACTTCCTTCTACAAGGGGGGACACCCCCCCCCCCCCAGCCTTGCCTAATCCAATTATAGGAATGTTTCTTTGTCTTAAAGATTCTACACTCTCATTTTTCCAGTCCTGGAAGCAAAGGGCATATGAGGATCGGGCACTTTTTTATCCTGGGACTTGTGCACCCAGTTGTCTTTTATTTTTTTAACCTATTTCTGCCCATGATATATGCTGTATAAAATACAGTGTATGTATCACTGCTATAGCCAGTAAAGTGTATCTTATTTAAAGAGAAGATCATTGCTAACCAGTATCCTACCTTTTCCTACATTCCATTATAGCTGATTTTGGTTATTATGTGTATTCCTAAATTCCAACATGTTCTTGTTTCACAGATTTCTGAGGAAAGCAATTTCATGCATTTGCAACTCACTAGAAGAAATCCACATAGCAGGTTACTGGGCCAATGATCCGGGAGCTTTTTTAAGCCTAGGCATTCATGCCCCAATTTTCTCATTTTCAGTGCCCAGGACTAGAACAACTTTGGTATATGCCTGGACCTTAGAGCATCTGCAAGCTGCTTCTATCCATAAAGGCTACAGGTGACAAGTAGGGCTGAATTTATGAATTCCCATGCAGTGGTCAAAATGTCATTTGAATAGGTTTAGACAAGAGCTCTGTTTGAGATAAATGGTGAGTCTGTTCCAGGGAAGGGGTAATCTCTGAAACATGCAGCTGTTTCTCCAACATATTTTATGTTATAAACGAGGTTCAGATCATTAGATCAGGTAATTCTTGTGCTGTTTGTTTTCTGAATATATAGCAGATTCATCAGGGCTGGATCAGAGAATGCCTAGTAGGTTAAGCATAGATTGCTTCTCAGTAGTTTGTAGGGAGACTGAATACATGGACAAGACTTTGAGGTGGTCCACACAGGACATGTTATTTAAACACTGTATTATTTTAATGAAGAATATCCGTGGCTGCTATACTTGTTGCAAATACCTGGTCAGGTGCATGCTAAAGAATGCATTGCAATCAATTATTGGTCTAATGACAGCTGAGCATAGTGGGACTATGATCTCCCCAGGTCTGGATGCCATGCCATGCCATAACTTATTTGCACCACACAGAAGTACTTTCTCACCACCATGGGCACATGTTGATCAAAGTTCAGGTTACTGTCAACCTGAGCCCTCAAGTCCCTTATTCCTGGGTCTACTCTTGGTGTTACAAATGTTGTAATTTGCGGGGGTGGTTATCTTCCCATAAGGTATAAATATGCATTTTTTTTGCATTGAGTTTTGGGGTATGGATCTGCCACCAGTTACTTGGCTCTCAGACCCTCCTCAAGGATATCTACATCTTTGGAGGAGTCAGTCATTGCACCCTTATTGAAGTCATCAGCAGATATGTTCAGCTAAAGACTCTCTATATTTGCTATGACTTCAAAGAAGTACATTCCAAATGGGACATGTTGAGGTAGGCAGTATGTACTTTTTTGTCTATCATCCATGGCTCAAGTGGCCTTCTCACAGTAGTCCACTGGGTTTAGTAGATTTGACCTACCCTTGATGCAACTAAACTGGGATGAGTCCAGTATTTGAAGATTTACTATATCTTTATTTATTAAATCCATCATAATTCTTTCCGTGGCCTTGCATATAAGAATAGTATAACTTATGGGCCTGTAGTTCCCTAGGTCTATCGATGGTCCATCTTTATGTACAGGGATGACCTCTGCAGTCCTCCATTCCCTAGGGACAAAACCTGTCTAGAGGTGGATGAATAGAGATTCTTGTGGCCCTGGCATGTCATGTTTCAAACTATTAAGGAGTCATCCCTGGATATTATCAGAGCCCATTGCTGTAGTGTGTTTAACTCTGGAGAGTGCAGTGAGGGCCCATTCTTTAGTAAAAGTTGGGGGATAAATGGTAGAGGGTATTTCCTGGAGAGTAACCAGTCATCTTTAAGTCATATGGACTCTGTCTTCTGCTTGTATCGTATCGTTCTTGTGTAACACTTTTGAGTAAAGTTATTGTCTTCCACTCTTTTGTCTTGGACTTTGGTAGCTACTTTAGCCAATGAAATGTTTCTGTCATGGCTTCTGTCTCTATACTAATGAGGTTGAGAGGTATGCCTTCAGTCATATCTGAAATGTCATGAAATCCCAAGAAATCAATGGCTTGTATTGCATATTGCATATATATATTCCTATACACTAGGCAGTCATTTTCCCTACTTAGAACTAGAAAGCATTATTGTATACATGCATACATAAATTAGTAAACAGACACATGTATTCCATGTGAAATTGTTGTTTCCTTTATTTTACAAAATAAATAAATAAGCAAGCAGACAAACAGGTTCCATGTGAAGTCATAGTTTTATTTGGTTGTTTCATAACTTAATGATATATGTAGGCATACATATGTAACAGTTTTGCAGTGATACAGTGCAAACTGCAACTGAGAACAAAAAAAAAACTTATTTAATATTTCCCATGTCTTTATCGGGTCAGTGATAATTCTTTTCATGACTTTGCATGTAAAATTAGACAAACTTATGGGTCTGTAGTTCTCTGGATCAGGTGATGGTCCACCTTTATGTAGTAGGGTGACAGTTGCAGTCTTTAATTCCCAAGGGACGAAGCTGTTTGGAGGCTGTGGTTGAACAGAGATTCTAGTGGGCCTGACAGGTCACATTTGAAGCTGTTTAGAGCGTATCCATGAATATTATCAGGGCCCATTGATGCAGTGTTTTTAAATGTGGAAAGTATGGTGAGGACCTGTTCTTTAGTGATAGTTGGAAGATAAATGGTAGAGGGTATTTGCTGGGAGTACCTGATCATCTCACAGCCATATGGATTCTGTCTTCTGCTTTGCATCTTATTGTTCTTGGTAGCACTTTTGAGTAAATGTACCATTCACTGCTCTCTTATCTTGGACTTTGGTAACTACTTTAGCCAATTAAATGTTTCTGTCAAGACTTTTGTCTGTATACTTACAGGCTGAGAGGTATGCCTTCAGTTATAGCTGAAATGTCACGAAATCATAAGAAATGAATTTTTTTTTTTGCATGTATATTCACATTGACTAGGCAGTCATTTTTTTTCTAATTACAGTAAACTCTCAGTTAACTGGAACTCAAGCAACCAGCAAAAAATATTGGAGAAATACAGTATAATTTTCATGTGTTGCATTTTCTGATTTCCCACCAGAGAAACATACCTTACATTTTTAGAGTTTTACAAAGAAAGATAGGAATAAAGTCCCTCTCTCTCCAACCTGAAAACAAGTCAAACCAAACAAATAGTATAGGGTACAGTATTAATTAGGCCTGTTTTTAACAGTAACTGTCAAGCAAACAGAAACTACAGTTATCCGGCATCTACCAATCCCCATTGGATGCCAGTTAACTGAGAGTTTATTGTCGGAACTAGCTAGTACAATTTTAACTGACATTCATACATACATAGATACATAATTAAGTAAACTGTCACACGCATTCTATGTGAAATTGTGATTTTTATTTAAAAAATAAACAAGCAAGCAGACACACAGGTCTCATGTGAAAACATGGTTTTAGTTATTTGACTATTTCGCAACTAATGACTTATCTAGGCATACATAGCTATTTGTGATATAATGTAACAATTGTACAGTGAAACAGTATAAATTGCAATTGAGAGCAAATGTGATATTTTGTTGCAAACAGAATTTGCTGATCAATCACGACAATGCAAGATGTCTGTAATATGCACTCATTAGTTTAAATAATATTATTACACCTAAAAATAAAACATTAATAAAAAATGAAGGCATCATTCTATATATAATGTAGTAAGTCGATTAATCAGCTTATTTATATGTACGCATTTTACATACATGTACATACATAAAAATATTTTAGGCATGGGCAATAATGCCCTTCCAGCTTGCAAATGTACCAGAACAGTCATTTCAGTGAAGAAGACATTCTTAAAAAGTTCTAAAGTAGTGCTTAGTGTGTTATAATGATAAATGTTATTCCATGTGTCAGCTACTCTTGCAGAGAACAAGTTACTTACATCTCTCATTCCTTTATCGTCTCCTGCACAGATTGTCTGATTTTTTACTACGTTTTTATAACTGTAAACAATCCTGGAGGTAGTTGTCTCTAATTACTCTCTTCTTAAGGTTGCCACTTAAATATCAACATGAAATGGAGCAAAAAGTTAAAATATGTTAACCTTTTGTAATCGATTTTCAATTATTATTCCATACTCTAATTTGGGTGTAGTGTAACTTGCAATCCATAACTTCATAATTTCTGATTTCCTACACTTTATAAACATTTAATTTGAAGGAAACTTGGTTTTCATTTCTTGAAAGGCTCTCCACTGTGTACTAGTTATTAATGATGTCATTGTTACCTGTCAACCATACAGAAAAGCTAACTGAATGCCAAACATTGTACTTATGTTAAATGTCTGAAACTCAGCATAGTAGCTACAAGGTATTAGGCATTGTGTAACTAACTCCTCATATTCTAACTCCAGTGCACTACTTTCAGCCCCCTAATATTTCTTATATTGTCTCTTCCCTTACAGAACAGTTTCCACAGTTAGCTTCACCCACAGGAGGTCCCCTTAATTGCAACCTGAAGCTGTTTTAGGCAAGCATCAACCTAAACATTTGAGAATAAATGTTTCAAAAGTAAATGTATGTACCATTAGAAAGAATCAATTATTTTTACTAATATAGGCAACAAACACTCCACATACCTAATGTGGATATATCCTATAACTTTTAATCTGCTCTAAGGGTAGTGCACACTTGCAGGGACAACTGGCTCAACCTCCCCCCCTCACAGTGTAGACTTGGTTCCAAGCTATACCACTAGGTGGCAGCATTACTTCCAAATCAATCACCAGTTGCTTTTTGGTATCACTGAGCATTTTTAAAATAAATCAAACACACAGCTTGTGACTGTTACTCTTTACTGGAAGCAACTTAAAAAGTTTATTTGAGTGTGGAAGCCAACTGGATCAAAACCTACACATTTGCTAATAACAACCAAACACAGGGACACAGAAGTTATTTACAAACAGTAAAAGTGCTGCAAACTACCATACTTGAAGTAACCTGGCTGATTAATTTTCTTGGGCTAGTTCCATCTGGTTTTGTGCGACCCGCTCTGTTCGCCATCGCTATCGCTCGGGCTCACTTTGCTCACCTACCCTGCCCCTATTCCCACCCACCCCTGACTCAATTTCCTTTATAGTTAGCCACACCTCCTTCACCCACTTCACTAGCCAGTCATACAACACCACACTCACACCTCTTTAAATCTCCACCCCTTAGTACTCACACTCTTACACCATTCCTATAGTCTTTTATCACCCTCTGAACTAACAATCTCATCTATCTTACACTACTCTAATTACTAATATGCCTACTATTCTTAATATACTATTTCTCCTTCTCCTTTCAACTACATTACTCTTTCTCTCAGTTCTCGCATGCTATCAAAGCACTACTATTATACACACCAAATCACCCACACGCACTTTATCTCCAAACCACAACATATCTACCTTTACTCACATTTGCCCCTCCCTATCTAACTTTGCCATTATTGCTACACATAGATTCAAATACTTCCTTATACCTAAACGGCATGTCTACCACAAAAACAAATATCCACACATGCACCCAATCTCTCCAATAATCAATTTCATATTATCCAACCTGTTGCTATCAAGAGATGTCCACCCCAACCCAGGTCCTAACAATTATCCTAAAAATACTTTGAATACCACTAGCACCTCTGTGCTCTCTTCCACCTCTCCATCATACATTACTAATACTATTCCCCCAAAAAAAGACTCACCCTCTCATCTATAAATATTCAAAGTATAGTTAAAAAACCAACACACTTCATGCTTGGATCACTCAACTTAACCCAAACATACTTGCCTTGTGTGAAACCTAGTTAAAACCAAGTGTTTCTAATTCTGAAATTCTTCTTCCTCCTAGCTACAATATCCTCAGGCATGACAGACTTTCAAAAAGAGGAGGGGGAGTTGCAATCATGTATTCTAACTGCCTGTCTGTCTCCCCTATCTCTTTTCCCATATCTGACTTTCTCCCAGTTGAAATAATATTAGCTGACTTTAAACTTAGCCACCATAAAAAACTTGCCATTGCATCAGTTTATACCCCTCCTGGAAATAATGTCCCAATTTTAGAACACTTTCTATCCTGGATATCTAAAACTATCCCTTATGAAACCATCATGCTAGGAGATGTCAATATTGACTGGCTGCAGATCAATAAAGAATCACCTTCTACCTCTCTCAACCTGTAGAGATTCACACAGCTCATCTCTTCCTCTTCCCACCTTCATAAACTTTCCTCTACTGGTTCACTTTTTGACTGGATACTAGTATCTCACCCCCAACATTACCATAATCCAACCACTCTACGAGACACATTAGGTGACCACCTACCTTTACTAGTTCACAGAAACTCTTAACACCTGCATAAAGCACAAAAAAAAATTCCTAGTCCAGTTTTCAGGCTTTGCTGAATCCAGGACTGTGGTAAAGGTTCCTGTGTTGCCCATAGCATACTTGGATAGTTAGGTGGCTTCCTTGTTCACTGTGAGAGAGGGAACTCTGAGCAGCCTATCTGTCAATGTAGGAGTGGTCCCAGCCCAGCAACTTGTAGCTCATTGGCAATTTTGGGCTAATTTCTATCCTTTTTGATCTCCCTGGTATAAAAACCGCTTAGTGCAGTTTTCCGCTTGTATACAGCTCAGCAAGCTCCTCGTGGTGCCCTGCAGAGTCCTACAAGCGGCCGAGAGGCAAAAGAGAGACTTTGAACTTGATTAAGTATTGTTTCTGCTTGTTTCCCTGAAACACTAATTCTGCCTAAAACGTGGCTTTTCAGTGCTTCTGTGGATCCCTAGTGATATCTGCATTGCTTACTGTACTTATTTCTTTGTTGCACTTAAAAAAAGTTGCTGTTTGTCGTTTTTGCATTTAAGTTACCTGTAACACAGTCGCAGGCTACACACTCAAGTGCGCTAGCCTCCTCTGTGTATTTAAAGTAATTTATGCTCTGCATTTCTGTTGTTTCTGAAAAAAAAAACGCAACAAAATTCCTTGTTTTCCCACCTTTCTGAACTAGTCTAATCCAGTTTTCAGGCTCTGCTGAATCCAGGACTGTGGTAAAGGTTCCTGTGTTGCCCATATCATACTTGGATAATTAGGTGGCTTCCTTGTTCACTGTGAGAGAGGGAACTCTGAGCAGCCTATCTGTCCCTGTAGGAGTGGTCCCAGCCCGGCAACTTGTAGCTCATTGGCCATTTTGGACTAATTTCTATCCTTTTTGATCTCCTTGGTATAAAAACCGCTTAGTGTGGTTTTGCATGGGTTTGCGCACCGCGCAGCGCTGTTTAGCTGCGGTTAAACTATTCCAGGCTCCACGAAGTCTGCACTTCAGTTTTTTTCCCTTGAAAATTGAAACAGTTCAACCCAGCGCTAGAAATAAGGCAATTTAAGACCGGCACTTACTAAAACTCACTAAAACTAGCACTAGCTTACAGCTTGCACTTCAGCCCTATACTCAGGAAGTATAAGGCTCTTTTCTCATCCAGTCAGCAATACAGCCCCAACCATCTATTCAGGCATGTTCAAGGGACAGCTTCAGGTGTGCTCTCCGGTCCAGCTGGTGAATCTGGGCATCCTGAGGCAATGTTACAATTGCCTCATGTACACAGACAACCCCCTCCTCCTCCCAACCAACACAAGCATATGTGAGAGATGCAGCTACACAGCCAAACTGGAGGCTAAGCTCTCTCAACCCACGACTGGATCAACCAGTCACAAGGAGAAGGGCAACACTAGCACCACATTACCAGACTCACATAGACCAGCCATAGCTGCAGCAGAAAACAACTCTCAGAAACATGCAAAAACATACTCTGAGGCTCTAAATAAGAACCTGCCTAAACAACAGAGACCTCCTAAGCATACACCCAAGCAACCCCCACCCCACAACAGAAACCAGGTAACACATATGGCACAACATCAGTGTGCCAAGCAAAAACAGCCCCTAAGGCTAAATAACACACCTAACACACTAGTAATCAGAGATTTTATCATCAGACACACAGACGTCCCACTCACTAAACTGAACAAGGAGAAGGTTACCGTAAGCTGCCTGTCGGGTGCCAGAATCCGCCACATAACGCATACACTCAGGTCACTCCACAACAAGTACAAATATGACTCTGTCATTGTACATGTTGGCATAAATGACCTGAGACATACCTCCCTGGACTACATGAAAAGAGACATGGAGGAGCTATCTGACCATGTAGCCCAGGCTGGTATGACTCTGACTCTGAGTAGCATCCTGCCCTCACCCAAAATGATACCAGCATACGAAGAAAAAATGAACAGTTTCAACAATTGGTTAAACTACTGGTGTCATTCAAAGGGGATCCAGTAGTTGTCAGCCTAGGAAGACATGCTTGACAAGCCACGTTGCTTCGCCAGAGACGGCTTGCACCTGTCACCCCTGGGCTTTTGAATACTGGCAAAGACTGTTGCTGCCCCAATACTACCTTTTTTAGGCAAGGCTCAAAAGACAAACCCGCCTCCATAAACAACAATAATAAACAAAAAATGAGGGTAATGCTGCTCAACCCAGAAGTCTAAACCTCAAAATGCATGCACTCAAGGCTCTCCTTAGTATGGAAGAAATCGACGTATGAGCAGTGACAGAAACCTTGTTCAAGGCTCCAGAGAGCACCCCAGCACTACCAGGCTATAACTCCTACCATACCTTTAGGTCCCAAAACCAGGACCGGAACACAAAAGGGGGGGGTGTCCATATTCATCAAGAACACCCACACCTCCAGGTTAGTAGCACAGCACGCGGAATCTGAGACCATCCAAGTATAATTGACAGCGGGTAAATTGACTGTTCAATTTATAGCTTGCTACAGGTCTCCCACCTTGTCTCAGGACCCTCATGCAGCATTCCTGAGAACATTAGAAAGTATGAAGATTCTACCCAACACCATGCTACTGGGTAATTTCAACTATCCAAACATTGACTGGGAAAACTACTCAAGCTCAAACGCCCTAGCCCAATGCTTCCTTGAGTTTATAAACTCAAACGCCCTTGAACAGCTGGTCACCACTCCCACAAGAGGTGACAACATACTGGACCTGGTCATCACCAGCATGGGGAACCTATGTTCCACATCTGAGGTAAACTCGTCATTGGTAAGATCAGATCACAAACTAATCACACTGGACATCCACATCCCGACCCCCCCCCACACAGTCAAGGAAATCAAGGTAAAAAACTTCTCTAAAACCAACTTCACACTCCTCAAGACCGAGGTGGGAAGTTTCAAAGCTCCCAATCAAATGGAAAATGATGACCCAATGGCAGAATCCTTTACAAGTGCATTCTATGAACATCTTCAAGAATGCATGGACCGAGCCATCCCAAGTAAAACCAAGACCAACTCCTCAAAAAAGAGGAAGCCAGTCTAGTGGACCCCGGCCATAAATAAACTTTACAACAGAAGGAGGAAACTCCTGCAAGATAGAACAAAATCCCAAAATAAGAAGGCATCTCTGATTAACATCAGTAAAAA
>NC_056729.1:1858297430-1858302511 GCF_019279795.1 Protopterus annectens | reverse complement strand
GAGAGTCAGTGAGGGACTCTGCCTAACCTGGACTGGGATTTTATTCCAGAGTGAAGGGAGCCTCTGGGTTATGAATCTGTCTCTCCAGCATGTCCTATTTATTTCAGTGCTGAGGTTCAAGTCTCTCGAGCGCTCGATGGGATTTGGATTTTCTGAGGTGCAGCATGTCCATTAATTCTGGGTTGCACATGGCTTTATACGTCAGGCACAGATCGCCTCTGAGCAGGCTGTATGCCACTGAGTAGAGCTGGAGTTTCTTTAACCGGGCAGCATATGACATCTGTTTGAGCCCTTTGATCCTCTTGGTGAAGTACTTTTGGGGTCTTTCCAGTTGCTGCAGGTGTCTGGTAAGGTACATCCCAAAAGGGGCATTGTACTCAATTATGGGCCTGATGAGGGATGAGTAAAGAGGCACGATGACCTCCCCTGATCTAGATGTGAATCCCTTCATGATTAGGTGGGCTATATAAAATGTTTTTCTAACCACTTTGGCCACGTGGTTGTTAAATGAGAGATTGCTATCAACTTGGGTCCCCAGGTCCCTAATTACTTCTTCCGTGCCAATGGATTACCACCTATGTGGTAATTTGTGAGCACTTTGTTTTGCCAAAGGGGATGACTATACACTTTTGGCATTTAGCTTGAGGCCATAGCTCTGGCACCAGTTGTCTGTTTCTATGAGGCCCTTTTGGAGGATGCTTGTGTCGGCTGGAGAGTCGATTATGGCGCCCAGTTTGCAGTCATCTGCGAACTTGGTCAGCCACAGTCCTTCCGTGTTGGCTTGTACCTCCGAGAAATATATACCGAACAAGAGAGGTCCCAGGACTGAGCCTTGTGGGACGCCACTTGTAACTGGTTTGGAGTCTGACATGGCTCCAGCAATTCTAACCATGTGGGCTCTGTCCTTGAGCCAGTTTGAAACCCATCTAGTGACATAGGGGTTTATATTTAAGCTGATGAGCTTATTTATAATGCCCGAGTGCGGTATTTTATCGAAGGCTTTTGCGAGGTCCAGGTAGGCTGTGTGGACCACCTTCCCCTCGTCAATGGCCTTGGTGACTGTTTCAAAGAAATCGACCAGGTTTAAGAGGCAGGATCTGCCCTTAACAAAGCCGAACTGGGTAGGATCCAGTGTCTGTAGGTCCCCAATATCTTTATTTATGAGGTCCATGATGATTCTTTCCATAGCTTTGCAGACCAAGCTAGTCAGGCTTATGGGGCGATAGTTTCCAGGATCCGTTGAGGCACCACCTTTGTGGAGGGGTCCACTGTTGCTGTCGCCACTCTTTGGGTACATATCCTGTAGTAAGGCTGAGATTGAACAGTAGTTTTATGTTTGGGTTTAGCTCTTCTTGGAGTTCATGTAGGATGCAGCCCGGGACACCGTCTGGTCCCATTGATGCTGTGTTTTTTGCTTTGGAGAGGGCAGCTCTTACCTGAGCATCTGAGATGTCAGGGGGGCAGCACTCTGCTGGGATAGATATTTGCCCTTTTGGTGGGGGGGAGAAGTTTGCGCTGAACCTGTCAGCTAGGATGTTGGCAATGTCTGTGGGTTCAGTGTATTTTTTGTCATTTTGGACTAATTCTGAGCATATCTGGGAATTCCCACCCAGGTTCCTAACATAACTAAAGAAAGCCTTGTGATTATCCTTAGTGTCCTGTGCAATTTTTTTCTCGAAGCTGGCCTTAGACGATTTTATGAGTGCCCATAATTTTTTGCTAATACTGATCAGAGATGCCTTCCCTTTTTGGGATTTTGCTGTATCATGTAGTAGCTTCCTCCTTCTATTGTATAGTTTCTTTATGGTTGGGGTCCACCAGACAAGATGTCTGCCTTTGGAGGATTGGGTGTTGGTTTTGTTTGTGATTGCATGATTCATGCATTCCTGAAGGTGTTCATAGAATGCATTTATAAAGGATTCTGCGGTCTGGGCCGTATTTTCCACAGGCCCGGGGGTTCTGAAGGATTCCACCTCGGTTTTGAGGAGTGTGAAATTTGCTTTAGAGAAGTTTTTCACTGTGGTTTTCTGGGCAGGGGGTGGGGTCGGGATGTGAATATCCAGTTTGATTAGTTTATGGTCTGATCTTACCAGTGAGGATACACTTCTGGTCTGGAGCATAGAGTCCCCATGTTGGTGATGATCAGGTCCAGTATGTTTTCCCCTCTTGTGGGAGTGGTATCAAGTTGTTCCATAGCATTTGAGTTTATAAATTCTAGGAACCTTTGGGCTAGGGAGTTGGAGCTAGAGTAATGTTCCCAGTCTATGTTTGGGTAGTTGAAGTCTCCCAATATAATGGTGTTTGGAGAGACCTTCATATTTTTCAGAGTTCTCAGGAAGGCCGAGTGGAGTTCCTGGGTTTGGGAGGGTGGTCTGTAGCAGGCTATAAACTGGAAGGCAGTTTTACCCACTGTTAGTTGCACATGGATAGTCTCTGATGCTTCATGCTGTGCCACCAACCTGGAGGTGTGGGTATCTTTGACGAATATTGATACCTCCCTCCTTTTGTGGTTCGGTCCAAGTTTTGGGGCCGAAAAGCATGGTATGAGGTATAACCTGGTAGTGCTGGGGTGCTCTCAGGAGCCTTCAGCCAGATTTCTGTTACTGCACAGATATCGATGTTCTCCATGCTAAGGAGAGTTTTGAGTGCGTGCATCTTGATGTTTAGACTTCTGGCGTTGAGTAGCATTACTCTTAGTTTCTTATCCCTTGTGATACCTATGGAGGTGGTTTTGTCTTTTGAGCCTTGCCTAAAAAAGGCACTATGGGGATATCAAGAGCCTTTGCCAATATCCGAAAGCCCAGGGGTGACAGGTGCAAGCCCGTCCCTAGCAAAGCATCGTGGCTTGTCGAGCATGACATCCCAGGCTGACAGGCATTGGATCCCCTTTGAATGACACCAATACTTAAGCCAATTGTTGAAATTGATCATCTTGTCTTCATATTGTGGCATCATTCTTGGTGAGGGTAAGATGCTACTCAAGGTCAGGGTCATACCGGCCTGGGCTACATGCTCAGAGACCTCCTCTATGTCTCTCTTCATGTAGTCCAGGGAGGTACGTCTCAAGTCATTCACACCAGCATGGACAATGACTGAGTCATATTTGTACTTGCTTTGGCGTGACCCGAGTGCTTGTGTTATGTGGCGGATCCTAGCGCCCGACAGACAGCTCACCGTGACCTTCTCCTTGTTCAGCCTGGTGAGTGGGACGTCAGTGTGCCTGACGATAGAGTCACCTATTACAAGTGTATCAGGTGTGTTGTTTAGCCTTAAGGGCTGTAACTGTTCGGCACACTGGCTTTGTGAGCTATGTGTTGCACGTGTTTTGTTTTGGGGTAGCGGTTGCTTGAGTGTCTGCTTTGGAGGTCTCTGCTGCTTAGGCAGATTTTATTTAGAGCCTCTGAGTATGTTTTTGTGTGTTTATGTGTTTGGTTTGCTGTCGTGGTAGGTCTATGTGAGACTGGAATTGTAGTGAGTGTGGTTTCCTTTTCCTCCTGACTGGTTACGCCAGTACTGAGTTGAGAGAGCTTAGCCTCCAGTTTGGCTATATGGTTGCATCTCTCACATGTGTTGGAATTTGTTGGGAGGAGGAGAGGGTGGTCTGTGTACATGAGGCAGTTGTAACATTGCCTCAAGATTCCCAGATTCACCAGCTGGACCGGAGAGGAGATTGACAACTGACCTTTGGACATGCTAGAATAGTATTGGGAATTCCTTTATAATTGAAAAAAGGGCCAATGGGGAACAAGGTACTCAAGGGAGTTTGTGAGGGTGTAGTGCTTTTAATTTTTTAGTGCTGACTTATATAATTGCTTTAGTGAGCAAGTGCCAGGTAACTTAAATGCAATGTGTTACAGGTACCTTAAATGCAAAAACGACAAACAGTAACTTTCTTTCAAGTGAAACAAGGAAATAAGTACAGTAAGCAATGCAGATATCACTAGGGATCCACAGAAGCGCTGAAAAGCCACGTTTTAGGTGGAATTAGCGTTTCAGGGAAATAACAAGCAAACAAACAACAAGCATACAAACAAAGCTAGATTCAGCAGGCCTGGACCTAGTCTATGCTACAGCAAACAAGGTGTACCAATTTCAGTAAGAAACAGTTCAAATATACAGGCACTATAAGTCTCTAACCAGAAATTCCCAGCTCAGAAGGGCAGAGTCCAGCCTCTCCTCCTAGACCCTCCTGAAGGATATCTACATCACTGGGGGGATTCAGTGATTGCCCCTAGCTTGCAGTCATCAGCATTCTTTGTCATTCAGATGCCTTCCACATTAGCCTTGACTTCAAAGAAGTATATTCCAAACAGGAGTGATCCCAGCAGTGAGCCCTGTGGCATACCAGTAGTAAATGGCTTGTTGCTGGATTTGGGTTCACCCACTTTAACCACTTGCCCTGTCCATGAGTCAGTTTGTTAGCCATCTGATAAAATAGGGATTTATGCCCAGTTTCTGAGTTTATTTATAACACCTGCCTGGGGAATTGTGTAACATACCTTGGCCAGGTCGAGCTAGGTGGTGTGTACTGTTTTACCCTCCTCCCTTGCCTTAATGACTTTCTCAAAGAAATCTACCAGATTCAGTAGGCATGACCTGCCCTTCACACAAAATCCTATTATTCTAGCAATTTAGTATATATAGTCCTGGGTCCTCTCCTGTTTGGTATCTACTTTGCTGAAGTCCAGGCCAACACGAAGAAACTCTGGCTGACAAAGTTCGCAGGCGATTGCAAGTTGGGAGCTATTATTAACTCCACCAGTGATGTTAACATCCTACAGCAAGGCCTCACTGAGACCAGTGACTGGTGTCAGAACCATGGCTTTAAACTCAATGCCAAAAAATGTGCTGTCATCCCCTTTGGGAAAAACCCAGTTCCCATGAATTACCACATTGATGGTAGTCCACTGAACACGGAAGGTGTTGTAAGAGATCTGGAAACACAGGTTGACAGCAACCTCTCTTTTGACCACTACATTGCCACTGTGGTCAGAACGTCCGTCTACATGGCACATCGCATTACTAAGGGTTTTGCATCCAGGAAGAAAGAGGTCATTGTCTCCTTCTATTCTTCCCTCATT
>NC_056729.1:1858279930-1858292430 GCF_019279795.1 Protopterus annectens | reverse complement strand
GGACCAGATCACCACTTGTGAATGTTCTTCTTTGTCATTTAATGAGTTTGCTTACTAAAGCTGAGGCCTGTGCTAAAACAAAGTTGGGTATGAATATGTTTTGTGAGTAAATGACTTAGACCTACCCTTAGACCTAAACTGGCTGAAAAAATGTATTATGAATTACAGCTGACCCAAGTAATACATTTTTATTATTTATTGTAAGTTTATCAGGCAGTACATAACATACACAGACTCCATTAGTAGTTTTCCCTGCTGGTAGATATAAGAAAGTCAGGAAAATGAAACTATGATTTCATCCACAAACGACTGAAAGAAAAGAATAATTACTTTGCTTCTGGGAGGGGGAAACAACCCAGTTTTGAGTAGCCTAATAAAGGATGGGTACAGTAAGGGTATGACTTACTTGGAAATTGAGGAGATACAGCAAAGGATAAGCTGTGTAAGGTAGAAGGATTTTACAACAACCACAGAGGCATGGTGGTCAAAGGAGAATCTGCAAGCAGTACAGAGACCCAAGTACCTGGTGCCTGTGCCAGAGTGAGATATCTGTATGGTAAGTGGTACAGAAACGAGCTTTACCAACATAAACAGTACTGCCTTTCAAGGCATAGGATCATAGGACGTTACTAGGCTAATGGCTGTAGGGCCCTTACAAGCCTAGCCAAGTTCTACCCTTATTTCAACAATCAGCTTAAATTGCCACTGTACGAAACACTTGAGGAAATCAGGCTCTGCACAGTTCACGTAACAGCAAAATTTCTGTTTATTAGTCCACAGGAACACACGCTCTTAACGCTTAGAAAAACAATACGTTTTCGATTAAGAATCTTCCTCAGAAAGCAGTATAACACACACTAATCTTCAACCTCCCTCCTTTTATACTTCCTGGATATTAATTAATTATACCTTAATTGAATAATATAATTTAATTAAGCAATTAATGAGCCTTTTTCAAATCTAAAATACAAAAAAGCACACACACACACACACACACACACACACACACACACACACACACACACACACACATAAAGCCCACGATAAAGTATATACTTATATATACCAACACAGGGTACTGAAAACTATATAACTGTGCAAGCCCAGCATGCTATCCCAAAAAAATATAATTATTTAAAGGATAGTATAACTAATAAAAATGGCTTTGTTTGCCTCCAAATAAATAAATTCCAAGGCATTAAGGAATCATATTAAAAGTTCAAAAAGGCGCCCTCTGGTGTTTAAAATTAAACTAAACATCTATAAAAAATTATTACCAATTTGTTATTATAGCTAACTACATATTAGTTTACATGACATTACTAAAATGTGAATGATATACTTAAAATCATATAATATGATTTACATAATAAATATATATAATAAATATTGCCATATAAAAATATATATATAATTGATTATTAAAACATTTCATATACAAAAATAAATAAATTGATAAAAAAACATACATTTGAAAAATGCATATTTTAAAAATGTGCAAAAAAAAAATATATATATATATATATATATATATATATATGTATATATATATATATATATATATATATATATATATATATATATATATGAGAAACATTTTGAACAAACAATTGATGTTCATATCACAATGTTTCTATAAAAATATTTGAGAATACTTGAGAATACAGAAATAAAAGAATATGTCAATACATGGTATTTAAAGGTACTATTCCTCAGTACTATACTATTATCACTATGAATGTAGGTATGTATACATTTCTAGGTAATAAATATCAAATCTTTAATAGGTATGTCTGCTATAGTTTGGCTGCTCTCATCTTCAATACAGGGGCTATTGAAACATGGTCATTTAGTCCTGGCGATTTATTTGCCTCAAGCATTAACTGCCAGACCAATTCCCTGTATTCAATAGAGGCCTCCCATAAACCTCCTCGAATGTCCTTTTTAACCACTTCCAGGACAAAAAAAATATAAATTGCTTGCGGACAAATAACCTTATGTCTGTATAGAGCATTATTTACACAATTCTTTCTAATATCGTAGTAGTGTTCGTATACTCTATTCCTAAGTTTCCTTTCGGATTTGCCAACATAAAAAGATTCACAAACCTTACACTGGGCAATGTATACTATACCATTTGTTTCACAGTTGGTGAAACATTTACTTTCAATAAGTATATCTCTACTACTGATATATATAGCATTTTTATTTTGGATATAAATACATTGTGAACATCTGCCACATTTAAAAGTACCCACTTTCCTATTATTGTCCTTAGAAGTGATATTTTTAGTTTCAAAAAAAGCTTTCAAGCATTTACCCTTTCTGTAGGTACATTTTAGTGGTTTCTTAAAAAGACATTCTAGGTCGGATATGTCACCAAATCTAGACCATTCTTCTTCCAAAATTTTTCTTATTTTTATCGCTTGTGAACTATAATCCATCACCAAATTACCTTCCATCTCATTCTTATGTGGAAATGTCTTTACCTCATATCCATTACCTAAACCCAAAATAGGTTTAAATTTATGCTCTCTTCCAGCTTTTACTTCTGCTTTGATTTTGTTAATTAGGTCAATGGGATAATTTCTTTCCAAGAACATTTTTTGTAACAATAAACATTCGTCCTCAAAATCCTTGTCTCGTGATATCATACGACTAGCTCTTACTAGTTGCCCCTTGATAACTCCCTTTTTCTGATGATATGGGTGGGCACTTTTGTATGACAAATAGGAGTTTGAGAAGGTTTCTTTCCTGAATATTTTAGAAAAGAAACCACTATCATCTTTTCCAATATACAAATCTAGGTATTTGAGAACGTTTTTATCTATTTGGTAAGTGAATTTCAAAAAGTCTGTGGACTGGGAAATATAAGAAAAAAAAATCTTTAAATTCGTCTTCAGATCCAATCCACAAAAAGCACATGTCGGCCAAAAAACGCTTATACAATCTCCAACAGTGTTTATACGGTGAATTAATAATATATTTTTCTTCCCATGCTGATAAAATTATATTAGTATAGGTAGGGGCACATCTGGCGCCCATCGCTATATCTTGAATCTGTTTAAAAAATTCACCTTCATAATAAATAAAATTATTTGTTAAAACTATGTCCATAAGAGTGAGAATAAGACGGAACTCATTATTATTAAACATTCCATAGTTCACTAGAGCTTCCTCGAACCACATCATGCCCTCATCATGTGGAATTGATGAAAATAAATCAATAACATCAATAGTTATAAACATAATATCTTTATCAAATACATCGGGGGTAAGATTAACCAATAGTGACCATGAATCCTTCACTACACCATTACCTGAAATCGATAAATCTTTCAATTTCATATCTAGCCATTTAGCTATAGGGGCTGTGATTGAATGCCTTGAGGCTACAATTGGTCTCATAGGGGGGTTGATAACACACTTATGAATTTTGGGGACACCAAAAATCATTGGTGTTAAAGGTTTTTCCACTTCAAGGTATTTATACAGATTCCTATCAATAGACCCTTCAATTAATAAATCATACAAAAGCATGTTAACCTTCCTATTCCCTATATTGACCTCATTCAGGGATGCCCTTACATATTTAGTTTCATCGTTCAATAATTCCAACATTTTGGCATCATATACAACTTGATCCATTATCACAGTCCCTCCACCTTTGTCAGGTTTACATATTCTAATATTTGGGTCATTACATAACGTATAAAGCAACATATTCTCTTCTTTTGTTAAGTTAAAACCAGTTTTGTTTTTGGATATTTCATCCCTAATTTTCCTTTCCATCATTAACTCAAAATTCTTAAGTTGAGGGTGAAGGGGGGGATTAAATGTACTTTTTTTTTAACTCACAACTACTAGTAGCTTCATCATTGCCTTGAAAGATGAGCTCAAGATTTTTCTTTCTCAGAAAGAGCTTAAAATCAATTAATATTTTGGTCACATCAGCTTTCCTGTTAGGGACGAATTTAAATCCCTTAGAAAACAGTGAAAAACATACTTCATTAATATCAACATTGCTATAGTTGTAAATGTTGTATCCATTAAGTTTCCAAGTAACCCCATCCACACAAATAGGTATACTGTATTTGTTCAAGTCCGTCGTAACATTATTACTGACTACCAGGCTTTCTGCCCTTTCTTCTAACTGTGATTCCGATTGTAATTTTGATAAGACATTGGCTTTCCCCGTCCTCGTCCCCCCCCCCCCATTTTGATAGTTTTTTTGAAAGTTATTATCTTGTTGAAAATTGCTATTTTGCTGATAATTCTTAATCCTTTCTGATCTCCTAAGTTCTGGAAATTCCGAATAATCATCCATATCAATAAACGCTTCATTTTCATCTACAGATGCACAAGGTATTTCACCTTTTTCATTCCAGGCAGAAGTATATTCTGAAAAATTCCTAGGTTTAAATGGTCTTGGTTTCGGGTAACTAACATTATCCCTATACTCTTGAATGTCTCTATCTAATTTTTTACATTTTCTTTCATACACATTCTTAATCCCTTTTTCTATTTTTTGTAGCATTTCGAAATATTTCATTTGGCTATCCTCAATAGAGAATAATAAATCATTTGTAATCCTCACATTTAATTCATCAATTTTAACTTCTAAAACACTCATCTCCCTCTCATTTTCTTTAATTAAAGCCTTTAAGATATTTAAGCCACATGTATTAAAAATGTTTAGCAATTCCTTATGCAGTTCACCACCATCCTTGACTTTATTTGGGTATTTAAATATTCTAAGACCCTTGGGTACTATCTCTAATCTAACACATTCTTTTAAGTACAAATTCTCTAATTCCAAGTTTTTAAATTTAAATAACATTTCATTTAATAAACTAACACTAGTATCATAAGCAATATTATTATTACTTGCACTCACCAGATGCGCCTTTTTGTCCTTAAATGAAAATTTCATATGTAATACATCCTTAAAGTCTTTCCTATGCCTCAGTGTTTTATTTTTAGAGTTCACAGAGGTTGCTTCAACATCGCGACTGCTGCAGGCTTCCACATTGTAATCACTTCTTGTTTCATGGCCATTTGACGTCCTCACAGTTCTTCTTGAATGTATTTCGCCCAAGCACGCCAAACTAGGCGCCGCCTCCGCTTCCTTGCTCGTATCACTAATAAAAATCATGTCATTTTGAGTTAGCTGAAGTGCTTTACCTTCTTTTGCCCCAACATCCAAATTTACACTTGCAGGAACAATACTTTCCTTCCGTTTCAACATTTCCTGATTACAGGTCAATTCTGCCTGAGACACCGTAGATGGATGGTATCTTTGGGAAAGCAAATCTATCAGCTGAGTTAATTGGACAGAAATCTTGTCCATTCTATCTTCTTTCACATCACTTCCTCCCATGGATAACGGAACCGGCACGCCCTCCTCTGATTCCATATCACCAACAAAAAACGACTGGTGCCTGGGCCAGAGTGAGATATCTGTATGGTAAGTGATACAGAAACGAGCTTTACCAACATAAACAGTACTGCCTTTCAAGGCATAGGATCATAGGACGTTACTAGGCTAATGGCTCTAGGGCCCTTACAAGCCTAGCCAAGTTCTACCCTTATTTCAACAATCAGCTTAAATTGCCCCTGTCCAAGAGGGACATAGGTGGAATCCCCCCCCCCCGGGTGAATTTGCGGTTTTCCATCCAATCATCCAGCTTGCATTTGAAGAGGGCCAATGAGGTACTCTGTTTGACATAAAGTGAGAAGTCCATTCCAAAGTGTGGTAACCTCTGAGAGACAAATCTGTCCCTCCAGCAGGTTCTATTAATGTCAGATACCATGTTAAGCTCTTTAGAGTGAGTAACCCGTGTACCATTTGGCTTGCAGATATGCAGCATTTCCAATACAACAGGGTCATAGATTGACTTATATGCAATGCACTGAAGGTAAGCCCATGATTAACACACCATATATTTGTTTTGTGTTGTCCTTGCTGGAGATTGTGAATACCAGAATGGGATTTGATACCTACACCCATTCACAGCCATCA
Source organism: Protopterus annectens (assembly GCF_019279795.1). Classification (NCBI taxonomy): domain Eukaryota; kingdom Metazoa; phylum Chordata; order Ceratodontiformes; family Protopteridae; genus Protopterus; species Protopterus annectens. The sequence goes on along the minus strand of NC_056729.1, from coordinate 1,858,286,408 downwards.
TAATTGTATGTGTGTGTATGTATATCTATGTATGGGTATGGAATGCAGACCAATACTGACTACCTAATCATTATACATGCTTCAACTCCAGTAGTAAATCCATTCATAGATAAGAATTAGAACATCTCAGTAAAGATGAACGGTTCTACTTGTGTGTGTGTGTGTGTGTGTGTGTGTGTGTGTGTGTGTGTGTGTGTATGTATATCTATGTATGGGTATGGAATGCAGACCAATACTGACTACCTAATCATTATACATGCTTCAATTCCAGTAGTAAATCCATTCATAGATAAGAATTAGAACAACTCAGCAAAGATGAACAGTTCTACTTGTGTGTGTTTGTGTTATATGTGTGCATGTATATCTATGTATGGGTGTGGAATGCAGACCAATACTGACTACCTAATCATTATACATGCTTCAACTCCAGTAGTAAATCCATTCATAGATAAGAATTAGAACATCTCAGTAAAGATGAACAGTTCTACGTGTGTGTGTGTGTGTGTGTGTGTGTGTGTGTGTGTGTGTGTGTGTGTGTGTGTGTGTGTGTGTGTGTGTGTGTGTGCATGCATATCTATGTATGGGTGTGGAATGCAGACCAATACTGACTACCTAATCATTATACATGCTTCAACTCCAGTAGTAAATCCATTCATAGATAAGAATTAGAACATCTCAGTAAAGATGAACAGTTCTACTTGTGTGTGTGTGTGTGTGTGTGTGTATGTGTGTTATATGTGTGTATGTATATCTATATATGGGTGTGTAATGCAGACCAATGCTGACTACCTAATCATTATATATGCTTCAACTCCAGTAGTAAATCCATTCATAGATAAGAATTAGAACATCTCAGTAAAGATGAGCAGTTCTACTTGTGTGTGTGTGTGTGTGTGTGTGTGTGTGTGTGTGTGTGTGTGTGTGTTATATGTGTGCATGTATATCTATGTATGGGTTTGGAATGCAGACCAATACTGACTACCTAATCATTATACATGCTTCAACTCCAGTAGTAAATCCATTCATAGATAAGAATTAGAACATCTCAGTAAAGATGAACAGTTCTACTTGTGTGTTTTTGTGTTATATGTGTGCATGTATATCTATGTATGGGTGTGGAATGCAGACCAATACTGACTAGCTAATAATTATACATGCTTCAACTCCAGTAGTAAATCCATTCTTAGATAAGAATTAGAACATCTCAGTAAAGATGAACGGTTCTACTTGTGTGTGTGTGTGTTATATGTGTGCATGTATATCTATGTATGGGTGTGGAATGCAGACCAATAATGACTACCTAATCATTATACATGCTTCAACTCCAGTAGTAAATCCATTCATAGACAAGAATTAGAACATCTCAGTAAAGATGAACAGTTCTACTTTGTGTGTGTGTGTGTGTGTGTGTGTGTGTGTGTGTGTGTGTGTGTGTGTGTGTGTGTGTTATATGTGTGCATGTATATCTCTGTATGGGTATGGAATGCAGACCAGTACTGACTACCTAATCATTATACATGCTTCAACTCCAGTAGTAAATCTATTCATAGATACGAATTAGAACATCTCAGTAAAGATGAACAGTTCTACGTGTGTGTGTGTGTGTGTGTGTGTGTGTGTGTGTGTGTGTGTGTGTGTGTGTGTGTGTGTGTGTGTGTGTTATATGTGTGTATGTATATCTATGTATGGGTGTGGAATGCAGACCAATACTGACTACCTAATCATTATACATGCTTCAACTCCAGTAGTAAATCCATTCATAGATAAGAATTAGAACATCTCAGTAAAGATGAACAGTTCTACTTGTGTGTGTGTGTGTGTGTGTGTGTGTGTGTGTGTGTGTGTGTGTGTGTGTGTGTGTGTGTTATATGTGTGCATGTATATATATGTATGGGTTTGGAATGCAGACCAATACTGACTACCTAATCATTATACATGCTTCAACTCCAGTAGTAAATCCATTCATAGATAAGAATTAGAACATCTCAGTAAAGATGAACGGTTCTACTTGTGTGTGTGTGTGTGTGTGTGTGTGTGTGTGTGTGTGTGTGTGTGTGTGTGTGTGTGTTATATGTGTGCATGTATATCTATGTATGGGTGTGGAATGCAGACCAATACTGACTACCTAATCATTATACATGCTTCAACTCCAGTAGTAAATCCATTCATAGATAAGAATTAGAACATCTCAGTAAAGATGAACAGTTCTACTTGTGTGTGTGTGTGTGTTATATGTGTGCATGTATATCTATGTATGGGTGTGGAATGCAGACCAATACTGACTACCTAATCATTATACATGCTTCAACTCCAGTAGTAAATCCATTCATAGATAAGAATTAGAACATCTCAGTAAAGATGAACAGTTCTACTTGTGTGTGTGTGTGTTATATGTGTGCATGTATATCTATGTATGGGTGTGGAATGCAGACCAATACTGACTACCTAATCATTATACATGCTTCAACTCCAGTAGTAAATCCATTCATAGATAAGAATTAGAACATCTCAGTAAAGATGAACAGTTCTACTTGTGTGTGTGTGTGTGTGTGTGTGTGTGTGTGTGTGTGTGTGTGTGTGTGTGTGTGTGTGTTATATGTGTGTATGTATATCTATGTATGGGTATGGAATGCAGACCAGTACTGACTACCTAATCATTATACATGCTTCAACTCCAGTAGTAAATCCATTCATAGATAAGAATTAGAACATCTCAGTAAAGATGAACAGTTCTACTTGTGTGTGTGTGTGTGTGTGTGTGTGTGTGTGTGTGTGTGTGTGTGTGTGTGTGTGTGTGTGTGTGTGTTATATGTGTGCATGTATATCTCTGTATGGGTATGGAATGCAGACCAGTACTGACTACCTAATCATTATACATGCTTCAACTCCAGTAGTAAATCCATTCATAGATAAGAATTAGAACATCTCAGTAAAGATGAACAGTTCTACTTGTGTGTGTGTGTGTGTGTGTGTGTGTGTGTGTGTGTGTGTGTGTGTGTGTGTGTGTGTGTGTTATATGTGTGTATGTATATCTATGTATGGGTGTGGAATGCAGACCAGTACTGACTAACTAATCAGTATACATGCTTCATCTCCAGTAGTAAATCCATTCATAGATAAGAATTAGGACATCTCAGTAAAGATGAACAGTTCTACTTGTGTGTGTGTGTGTGTTATATGTGTATGTATATCTATGTATGGGTGTGGAATGCAGACCAATACTGACTACCTAATCATTATACATGCTTCAACTCCAGTAGTAAATCCATTCATAGATAAAATTAGAACATCTCAGTAAAGATGAACGGTTGTACTTGTGTGTGTGTGTGTGTGTGTGTGTGTGTGTGTGTGTGTGTGTGTGTGTGTGTGTGTGTGTGTGTGTGTGTGTGTATGTATATCTATGTATGGGTGTGGAATGCAGACCAATACTGACTACCTAATCATTATACATGCTTCAACTCCAGTAGTAAATCCATTCATAGATAAGAATTAGAACATCTCAGTAAAGATGAACAGTTCTACTTGTGTTATATGTGTGCATGTATATCTATGTATGGGTGTGGAATGCAGACCAATACTGACTACCTAATCATTATACATGCTTCAACTCCAGTAGTAAATCCATTCATAGATAAGAATTAGAAAATCTCAGTAAAGATGAACCATTCTACTTGTGTGTGTGTGTGTTATATGTGTATGTATATCTATGTATGGGTGTGGAATGCAGACCAATACTGACTACCTAATCATTATACATGCTTCAACTCCAGTAGTAAATCCATTCATAGATAAGAACATACCTCTCAACCTGGAAACATCAAAAATCTGGACAAGGCCCATGAAAAATAGGTACAAATCTGTACGCTGATTAACATCAAATTTGCATATGTAATTATGTAACTCCGCCCACTCCAGTGGAATTGTGGGATACCAACTTTCAAACGCAAACTGAAGAACAGACAACCAAAACATGGCACCAGAGTCTCCCTGTAGCCATTCATGTGCCCCATTACCTGTCTATTTTGCCCCATTTACCATAAATACTAATGTGTGCATGTATACTGCTTTACTCTACAATGATTATTTGGATTTTATTTTTTTACATTTTATAGCACAATGCACAAACACCAAGACATCTGCTAAACAAAGCTGCTAACACAAAGCAATACTGTCTCACAATGTAAATAGAATTGGCATTAAAACTTCTCTGCCATTGAAACCCACACATCCAAAGAAAATGCATTTGACCAGTGATGGATAAAGCTTACCTAGTTTACAAATCATTGGCCTTGCACACAAACAAGAAACATACATATGTTTTTTGATACACCTTCCTGACTTTAATTATATTCCTTGTATAATACAGCACACTTGTTAGAATTTCATCAGTCTGTTAGCAGGACTGTCACCTTGCACAGATTTTTTTTAAAGAAAGCTCTCAAAAAATGACAGATATATTATTATGAGCACCTTTGATGGTAAATGTTTTATGGCGACACATTTTAAAGTCAGAAATGTCCTGCCTTTGCTCATTAATCCATTAAATCAAACTGCTCTGCTTTTAAAAGTTTTGTTAATTTCCTTAGCATTCTGCAAGTTTTTGAGTAAACACCTCTATACTAACACAGTTTGCAGTTCCATATTGAGTGAAACAGATACTGCACTTTGTAACATTCCATATACAACAATGACTTAGAGTTCACAATAGCCATTGCACTGTTATAGTCCCACAATACATTCAGTAAAAACCAAAAGTGCAACCCAATTATACTTTATAACATGTCCAAACATACTACCTAGAACTACTAACATAATTTGTAGACCACTTTTAGAGATACATACAACCCTGCAATGGTAAGCATTGCCAAAAGGATGCACATTAGTATGCGTCAGGCAGCAAAAGTTTAATGAACAATTGTTTGCAAAAAGCAAGGCCATGGTACAAATACTATACATTTAAAGCATATGTACTGAGCTGCTATAATGAGGCAGAGTGCATTTCTTTCTGAAAGTGATATTAAATGTTAGCTTGAAATGTTGCACAAAAATTCAAGATATGGTTATACTCCTAACTCAACACATATGACAAAGTATTTTAATATCTTTCATTAAAACATGCACTATAAAATTTCAGTTTTAGAGCTACAGGTTTTATAACAAGAGGAAAAAACATCTAAGGCCATTTGACACTGAAAAGTGCAAAATTACAAAATGTTCACTTTAGAGATATTCATTTGTTTGTAAAGTACAGCAAATCTGAATACAGTCAAAAACATTTCATTATAATGCCATATCTAAAACTATTATCTGACTGAAAGCAGTATTCAAGCATTTGAATTATCACACTGAAAAAATGTCAACCTTTCCCCTTTGACCCCTTCTAGCTATTCCTGTTTTGCAGTTAATGACACTTTACAAAATCACAGGTGGAAGGGAGTGGTGTGGCCAAGCATGATGGCATAATGGAAAAAAAAAACTGCTTAGTTTATCATTCAACAAGGGTTGCACTTAAAGTGATGTTTCATGGCTAAAAAAATGCTTTTGTGTCACAGTCCATCTGTAGGGTCACTAAATAATTAGATACGAACACTATAAAAAATGCCTTAGTTAGCACACAATACAACAAACATAACATTACACAGCTTTGTCTAATTCGTCAATCCTAACTGGACCAAGAATAATTTTTAATAATAAGATGCAAGCCACACAAATCTTACCCCCTAATAAAATATCAACAAACTCCCTTATCTTAGCACTTTATGTTAACAATAATATAATCTAGAAAAAACAAACTACACTTAAAATACTTAACTAAAAAATATTTTCATTGCATCGCAAGTTCTCAGTAAATTGCTTAGATGATTAACAGTTGAGTCAACACTAACGACTATGAAACTAGACAATAGTAAGTTCAGAATTATGTAATTAAAAAAAAGCTAGCTAAGAACAATTACAGTAATAGCAGGGACCCGTTTCTTACCTGAAGGCTGCCGCTGAGACTTGAATTGATATGGGACTAGGCAGATATGGCTACCATTATCGTTGCTGCCTGTTTCTCGCTGCTGCTGTATTCCCGCTTGCAGCCAGCTGGAAATAATGATTTGAGCTCCTTGAGCTCAATTCCGACTGGCTGGTAGCCCTGACGGCGCTGACGCCATCGCGCACGTGATGACGCCAGCGCCGACAGCGCGATTTTTAAAAAAATTAAAAAATTGAACCAAAAATGAAATGAAGGGGTGCCAATCGGGAATCGTGGCACCCCTTCATTTGGACCCCAAAACTCGGTAAATACCGAGTAATTCGGTATGGTTGGGAGGTCTGGATAAGAATTAGAACATCTCAGTAAAGATGAACAGTTCTACTTATGTGTGTGTGTGTTATATGTGTGTATGTATATCTATGTATGGGTGTGAAATGCAGACCAATACTGACTACCTAATCATTATACATGCTTCAACTCCAGTAGTAAATCCATTCA
>NC_056729.1:1858232430-1858277430 GCF_019279795.1 Protopterus annectens | reverse complement strand
AAACACCTTAACCATTAGGCCAATCTCCCACCCCCTTTTTAGGTTCTAGGCTTTAGGTTCTGTCCAGATTTCTAGCATTAAGAGGTTGAGAGGAATATGGCAACCACACAGTCACCTATATGGAACATGGGAAATATGCTTGCAAATTATCTGTTCAGACTGCCATTTACCTTATGCATCTAGTGCTAACATCCAGTACTATTTCAACATTTGGTTGAAATGTTTTCATTTTAATATTCACAAAAACACACTATATACTAAGTAAAATCTATACAAGTAATGGTGACATTCTTACTAAATGCTGTAATATGTGGTATAAAAAAGTCTTAGTAAGAAGTGTTTTACTATAAACTTGGTTTCATCATTGTTGGCTACAAGTCAGAGTTCAACAGTTACTTGAAAAAAATTCAGTAGCAAAGAGAATTCCACAGAAGGTATGAAATGAGGTGAAAATGTGTCCATTCATTTTGATGAGGCAGAGGAGACGCAGTTCTCTCTGTATGACTGAGAGATTTCCTTACTATCATAGGTTCATAGGTAGGTACTAGGCTATCTGCCCGAGGGCATTTATAAGCCTAGCCAGAGTGTGTCGGCTTTCGCAGCTCCATTGATTAATTAACTGCGCCTCTGTCAAGCAGAGCCATTGAAGTGATCCCAGGGGCGTATTTTCTGTTGCCCATCCACTCATCAAGGCTTCTCTTGAAGAGTGTTAGTGAGGGGCTCTGCTTAATGTAGTTAGGAATTTTGTACCAAAGCATGGGGAGTCTCTTTGACAGGAATCTGTCTTTCCAGCATGTTCTATTTATTGTTGTGGCAAGGTTTAGCTCACTAGAGCGAGTGGCTCGCAGTGACTTGGATTTCTTTAGGTGGAGCATGTCCATCAATTCTGAGTTGGACATGGCTTTGTAAGTCAGGCAGAGATCACCTCTGAGTAAGCAATATGCCACTGAGTACAGCTGGAATTTTTTCAGTCAGGCTGCATAGGACATATGTTTGAGGCCAGTAATCCTCTCGGTGGGGTGCTTTTGTGGTCTTTCAAGCTGTTGGAAGTGTCTTGTGAGGTACATCTCAAATGGTACTCTTTGATGGGTCAGATGAGTGACAAGTAGAGGGGCACTATAACCTCTTTATTTCTAGATGCAAACCCCTTAGTAATTAGATGGGCCACATAGAAGGATTTCCTAACTACTTTGGCAATATGATTGTCAAAGGAGAGATTACTATCTACCTGGGTCCCCAGATCTCTTATTACCTCTTCTGTATTAAGGGGCTGCCGCCTATGCGGTAATTTGTGGGTATTTTGTTTTTCCCAAATGGGATGACTATGCATTTTTTGGCATTTAGCTTGAGGCCATGACTTTGACGCCAGGTGTGTGTCTCAGTAAGGCCTTTTTGGAGGATGTCCGTGTCAGCTGGAGAGTCAGTTATGGCTCCCAGTTTGCAGTCATCGGCAAACTTGGTTAGCCATAGTTCTCATGTGTTTACCTGTACTTCTGAGAAATATATGCCGAACAGTAGGGGTCCCAGAACCGAGCCTTGCTGGACACCACTTGTGACTGGTTTAGAGTCGGACCTGGAGCCTGCTATTCTTGCCGTGTGAGTTCTGTCTGTAAGCCAGTTGGCAACCCATCTTGTGACATAGGGGTTTATGTTCAGGCTGGTGAGTTTTTCTATAATACCCAAGTGAGGGATGGTGTCGAACGAGTGCTTCTCCCTGACAGGATTACAGTTTCAGTGTATGAATAGTTGTACTGAAGGCTTTATTGGTGGGGCCTGATTCCAACTTCCTAAAGGATTTTGGTCTCATTTGAGAACTTGCTGTCAAAAGGAAAAGTTGGAAGAGAGTTTAGTGCAATCTTTTTATATTGCTTAATTTTTTTGTTCTATATTTATAACAAAAATGGTTGATTTTTTATGAAAGGAAGAATTATGAATTTAGACAATTTTGAGGAATGTATTAGGGACAGATGCCATCATGGTAGAAGACTGCTGTAACATCAAATCTAATATAATTGAACCAGACAGCAGCTGAATATTACAGGTATGTACGGCTTTTATTACTTCTGATAGATGTTTTTGCGATTACTTACTCCTTCTCAGCTGCTTGTGATTACTTACTCCTTCTCAGCTGTTGCATCTCACATATACAATGGGGAAGCATAGGAAGTGCATCTTTATTGTACTTTTGTTGCATTTTTCCTTAAGGGGTGTAATATTGTGCAGTACTGGAATTTATCTGCATACTTTCTAGGCTTCTTACTCTAATCGTGGTTTGGAAGGAGCAGTTATTTCCATGTGTGTGTAGGATTTTCCAACTTTTGGGCTTATTTGTACAGATTAGTTGAGTATTTGCTAATTTGAGTAAGTGTACATATGTACGTGTGTATGGTTTGAGGTTATTCCTATCTTGTTTGTGGGTAGTGACCAGGAATGTGTGTGCTACTAGCTGCAGCCTCCTTAGATGATTCATAGCATATTAACCTCACTGATGTATATTGATCCGCATTAGCCTAGTTAGATGAAGCACAGCGATCCTTCATGAGAACACTTAGATTTCTCATACACTTTGTTTATATAATAAAGGACAAGCTGGGGTCAAAGACAATCAGCAGAAGACTGACATGTAGCATTTTTGTTATTTTTCTGCAGTTTGTATATAAAGCTTCAAATGAATGCCATTAATCATATAATAATGTGTATAAACACTCTGGGCACATATTTCAACAATGCAAGCAGTTATCACCTTGCCACCTCTTTCTTTATTGTAATGCCATCTCACTTCCATTTCCCCATTGTTGATGGCTTCATTTTATTCTTCATTATAACACTGTCTGTATAATGTTTGTGTTTTGAAGTTTGGGGCACAACTTTGGAGATGCAAGTACTGTTTGTGAAATGCCAGCCTCATCTGTCATATATTTTTGCCCATCCATCCATCCACCTCTTTTTTCCCATTTCTGTACATGGGAATGGGGTGTCACTTCAACTGTGATAATCATCTAGAGCCAAGGTTTACACTACCAGATGACTAGCCATGTCATATATCTTCTAGCAAATATATTGTCTGCTGCTACAAGACAACATCATTGCTAATTAATATTATCATGAGCACACAATGTTTGAAACATAAAGTATTTGCTTATTTCTAAGCAGCAATGTTTTGTTGCCTGGCCTCACCAGTTGATGTAATATGTATTAGTGAAAAGTTGTAGGTAACAGATGTGCATGCTGCTAATTGGACAAGGGCAGGTAAGTATGTTCTTGTGTCACCAGTTGATGTATTGTATTAGTGAAAAGTTGTAGGTAACAGATGTGCATGCTGCTAATTGGACAAGGGCAGGTAAGTATGTTCTTGTCACCAGTTGATGTATTATGTATTAGTGAAAAGTTGTAGGTAACAGATGTGCATGCTGCTAATTGGACAAGGGCAGGTAAGTATGTTCTTGTGTCACCAGTTGCTGTATTATGTATTAGTGATAAGTTGTAGGTAACAGATGTGCATGCTGCTAATTGGACAAAGGCAGGTAAGTATGTTCTTGTGTCATCAGTTGATGTATTATGTATTAGTGAAAAGTTGTAGGTAACAGATGCGCATGCTGCTAATTGGACAAGGGCAGGTAAGTATGTTCTTGTGTCACCAGTTGATGTATTATGTATTAGTGAAAAGTTGTAGGCAACAGATGTGCATGCTGCTAATTGGACAAGGGCAGGTAAGTATGTTCTTGTGTCACCAGTTGATGTATTGTATTAGTGAAAAGTTGTAGGTAACAGATGGCATGCTGCTACCAGTTGATGTATTGTATTAGTGAAAAGTTGTAGGTAACAGATGGCATGCTGCTAATTGGACAAGGGCAGGTAAGTTTGTTCTTGTGTAACCTTGGAGGGATGTCATATGAGATGATTTGTCTCATTTTTTGTCTCACAGCCACTGTGAAATATTTGGACATGAGTATCAGAATTTGTCTTGGGTATAAAAACTTTGATTAGCTCATTTTTGCTTGACTCACTGATACAAGTTTTGCTATTTTGATTTTCTTGTGGTATTACAATAAATGTCCCTGCCATTCTACCTCTTTCCCCAGCATTATATATACGAACTGCTTTTAGAATGCCTTAATTGTGATTTCTGATGCACACTTTTATATCATATTTCTTTTATATTCAGAGGTATCCTTTTTTATTCCTTAGATTAAAATGAGTTCTCCAGAAGTGCACTTATTAGCAGTATAGGACTAAAATGGGGATTGCAAGTCTTCTGTACACATGGATAAAAAAAATTACATTTTCTCATGGAAAATTTTCCCTTAAATATTCCAGTTATTCTTCTCACTTTCCAAGTTTCTTTGTCACAGTGCTTACTTGTCTGTATGGTATTAGACAAGTATTACCACGCATCAGTTTTATTTGCTATTGTTTAGCAAACTACCGTTTTTAAAAAAAAAACAAACAAAAAAAAAACAGGGATGCTTTCAGCTTCAGTTTTTGTTGCTTTTTTATTGTGTGTTTCTCTCTTCTGCCTGCCAACCGTCATCCCTCCCCACCACTGACCAGTCGGCCACTCATTCCCTTTCCCCAGGGTGACGGCCAGTAAAGAGGAACTGTCATTTTAGGTAGCCATGAAGGACTTTTCTTGTAAACCCTAACAATTCTTACCTTGACAGCTGACATGCATGCTCATGTGTGAGGGCCCCTCAATGACCTCGCGTCTGGTAGATGTGCATGCTTCCATGCATGCCATCCTCAGAATGCAGTGTCCCCTCAGAAGGTCACTGATGAAGCAGCTTGGCAGGAATAGAGCATGTATTCCTGGCTGACTCTCTACATACCTCTCTGTAATATTCAGTGAGATCAAACAATGCTGCATAGAAGATTTCCACCCTTCACCAGGATGGGATAGAGGTATGTCAATGCCGCTCGCTCCTCCAGGCCATGAGCATTTATTTGGGTTTTTGAGTCACAGTTATAGAATCACAGAAAGCTCTGTTACTGTGCTCTGTATTTTATAAGCTGCCAAAATGCAACTTGTGCCTGGCTTACAGAGTAGTCTCTGACCCTGCCCTAATGGAAAGGCTGCACATCTGCAAATCAAATGGGACAACAGCCACTCACACTGGGGATCTCATCCTAGCCTGTGACATTAACAGAACATGCTGTAGAGATAGATATAGCTATATCTCCGAGAGATTGCCACTCCTCTGGAATAAACTCCCAGTTCACATGAGGCAGAGTTCCTTAATGACCCTGTTCAAGCACAAACTAGACAACTGGATGGGAGACTTCAAATCCACTCTGGGGGGGGGGGGTACCTGTGTGGTAGTCGGTGCTGATCATAGACTTGCTATGCAAATAATAACCATCTAACCAAGGTCAGTTAAGGAACATGGGTATAACATGGCTAGGCTTGTAAAGGCCATAGGGCCATTAGCCTAGTAACCTCTTATGAACCGAGGAACACTGCCACAGTAGGATTTCCTACACTGAGTCCTTCAGTTCACAGGTAATCCATAACTTCAGCTGTTATTTCCTTAAATTCCCCATTACTAATCCTCTTTTCTACATTCCCCCTTTGTTTTCTTATTTTTTGTATTGTAAAATTTTCCATATCCAGATATGTTTGCCTGCATTTCTCTACGAATATCTTTGGTGCCACTTTTTTGTATTGATTTGTTTTTTCTCCTTTGCATAAATATTGCAGCATATTACATTTCTTTGTCTATGCCATGTCCATATTTCTTCTTCAGGTGTTTCCCATTTTTCATGTTTCTCCTTACTTTGGGGGGGTCATTGTTCCATCATGATGTGACATAATCTGTGTTAGGCTTTCTACACTAAATCCTTCACTTTGCAAGTGTTCCTTAAGCTTGGATTCTATTTGTTTAACTTCTACTTTACTTCTGGTTTGCGTTCCCCTTTGTGATCTTATTTTTTGTATTGTGAAAGCTTCCATATTTATTTATTTGACATTTGTGAACCAGGATAGTCCAACTGAGCTAGTGCCTTTTTTCAGTGGATGCCTGGAGAGAAAGGCTCCACAAAAAATATACCTTTGCCTGTGTTTCTCTTCAAATATCTTTGGAGCTGATTTTTTGTATCGATTACTTTGGCTTTCACTTTTGCATAGATATTGCAGTATATGAGATCTCTCCTTCCCATGTCCATGTCTTTTTTTATGCCTTTCAAAAAGCTCTGGGTTTTGTTCTTTATCTTTTTGGTACTTCCTCAGTTGCTTCTTTTTCCATACAGCCTGAAGCTTCTTTGTCTATATGTTTTTCTTGCATCTGTTGTAGTAATGAATACAAATTTGCATTTGAAGCTTTTGACAATTTCTGTTGTGTAAGTTATTTTCTTTCCTTTAATTTCTCTGTCTTTTTGAATATCTTCTATTTTGAAATTCTGGGCTTGTTGCATAACAGTAACAATATGTAATTTCTTTCTTGTCCTCAGTAGGCCACGCTATCATCTTTATGGCCCTTTTCTGGCCTATCAGTTTTTGTAGACTACTACTTCCTTCTACAAGGGGGGACATCCTCCCCCTCAGCCTTGCCTAATCCAATTGTAGGAATGTTTCTTTGTCTTAAAGATTCTACACTCTCATTTTTCCAGTCCTGGAAGCAAAGGGCATATGAGGATCGGGCACTTTTTTACCCTGGGACTTGTGCACCCAGTTGCCTTTTTTATTTTTTAACCTATTTCTGTCCGTGATATATGCTGTATAAAATACAGTATATGTATCACTGCTATACCAGTAAAGTGTAGCTTATTTAAAGAGAAGGTCATTGCTAACCAGTATCCTACCTTTTCCTACATTCCACTGTAGCTGATTTTGGTTATTATGTGTATTCCTGAATTCCAACATGTTCTTGTTTCACAGATTTCTGAGGAAAGTGATTTCATGCATTTGCAACTCACTAGAAGAAATCCACATAGCAGGTTACTGGTCCAGTGATCCGGGAGCCTTTTTAAGCCTAGGCATTCATGCCCCAGTTTTCTCATTTTCAGTGCCCAGGACTAGAACAACTTTGGTACATGCCTGGACCTTAGAGCATCTGCAAGCTGCTTCTATCCATAAAGGCTACAGGTGACAAGTAGAGCTGAATTTATGATCTATCATGCAGTGGTCAAAATGTCATTTGAATAGGTTTAGACAAGAGCTCTGTTTGAAATAAATGGTGAGTCTGTTCCAGAGAAGGGGTAATCTCTGAAACATGCAGCTGTTTCTCCAACATATTTTGTTTATGTTATAAACGAGGTTCAGATCATTTAATCCGGTAATTCTTGTGCTGCTTGTTTTGTGAATGTATAGCAGATTAATCAGGACTGGATCAGAGAATGCCTAGTAGGTTAAGCATAGATTGCCTCTCAGTAGTTTGTAGGAGACTGAATACAGGGACAAGACTTTGAGGTGGTCCACATGGGACATGTTATTTAAACACTGTATTCTTTTAATGAAGAATCTCTGTGGCTGTTATACTTGTTGCAAATACCTGGTCAGGTACATACCATTATTGGTCTAATGACAGCTGAGCATAGCGAGACTATGATCTCCCCAGGTCTGGATGCCATGCCATGCCATGCCATAACTTATTTGCACCACACAGAAGTACTTTCTCACCACCATGGGCACATGTTGATCAAAGTTCAGGTTACTGTCAACCTGAGACCTCAAGTCCCTTATCCCTGGGTCTACTCTTAGGAGAGTGTTACAAATGTTGTAATTTGCGGGGGTGGTTATCTTCCCATAAGGTATAAATATGCATTTTTTTGCATTGAGTTTTGGGCTATGGTTTTGCAACCAGTTACTTGGATCTCAGACCCTCCTCAAGGATATCTACATCTTTGGAGGAGTCAGTCATTGCACTCATATTGAAGTCATCAGCAGATATGGTCAGGTAAAGACCCTCTATATTTGCTATGACTTCAAACAAGTATATTCCAAATGGGAGGTCTCAGTATTGAGACCCCTGGAACACCACTAGTAACAGGCCTATTGGTGGAGATGTTCATGTGTCCTATCCATGAGCCATTTGACTGTCCTTCATGTTACACAGAGATTTATATCTAAATTTTTGAGTTTGTCTATAATACCTAAGTGAGGTAGTGTGTTGAATGCCTTTACCAGGTTGAGGTAGGCAGCACGTACCTTTTTGTCTATCATCCATGGCTCAAGTGGCCTTCTCACAGTTGTCCACTGGGTTTAGTAGATTTGACCTACCCTTGATGCAACTAAACTGGGATGAGTCCAGTATTTGAAGATTTACTATATCTTTATTTATTAGATCCATCATAATTCTTTCCATGGCCTTGCATATAAGAATAGTATAACTTATGGGTCTGTAGTTCCCTGGGTCTATCGATGGTCCACCTTTATGTACAGGGATGACTACTGCAGTCCTCCATTCCCTAGGGACAAAGCCTGTCTGGAGGTTGTGGCTGAACAGAGATTCTTGTGGCCCTGACGTGTCAAGTTTCAAACTATTAAGGAGTCATCCCTGAATATTATCAGAGCCCATTGCTGTAGTGTGTTTACCTCTGGAGAGTGCAGTGAGGGCCCATTTTTTAGTAAAAGTTGGGGGATAAATGGTAGAGGGTATTTCCTGGAGAGTAACCGGTCATCTTTGAGTCATATGGACTCTGTCTTCTGCTTGTATCGTATCGTTCTTGTGTAACACTTTTGAGTAAAGTTATTGTCTTCCACTCTTGGACTTTGGTAGCTACTTTAGCCAATGAAATATTTCTGTCATGGCTTCTGCCTCTATACTATGAGGTTGAGAGGTATGCCTTCAGTCATATCTGAAATGTCATGAAATCCCAAGAAATTAATGGCTTGTATTGCATATTGCATCTATATTCCTATACACTAGGCAGTCATTTTTCCCTACTTAGAACTAGAAAGTATTACTGTATACATGCATACATAAATAAGTAAACTGACACATGTATTCCATGTGAAAATGTAGTTTCCTTTATTTTACAAAATAAATAAATAAGCAAGCAGACAAACAGGTTCCATGTGAAGTCAGAGTTTTATTTATTTGGTTGTTTCATAACTAATGATATATGTAGGCATAGATATATAACAGTTTTGCAGTGATACAGTGCAAACTGCATCTGAGAGCAAAAAAAAAAACTTATTTAATATTTCCTATGTCTTCATCAGGTCAGTGATGATTCTTTTCATGACTTTGCATGTAAAATTAGACAAACTTATGGGTCTTTAGTTCCCTGGATCAGTTGATGGTCCACCTTTGTGTAGTAGGGTGACAGTTGCAGTCTTTAATTCCCTAGGGACGAAGCTGTTTGGAGGCTGTGGTTGAACAGAGATTCTAGTGGGCCTGACAGGTCACATTTGAAGCTGTTTAGAGCGCATCCATGGATATTATCAGGGCCCATTGATGCATTGTTTTTAAATGTGGAAAGTGTGGTGAGTACCTGTTCTTTAGTGATAGTTGGAAGATAAATGGTAGAGGGTATTTGCTGGGAGTACCTAATCATCTCAGAGCCATATGGATTCTGTCTTCTGTTTGGCACCTTGTTGTTCTTGTTAGCACTTTTGAGTAAATGTACTATTCACTGCTCTCTTATCTTGGACTTTGGTAACTACTTTAGCCGATTAAATGTTTCTGTCAAGACTTTTGCCTGCATACTTACAGGCTGAGAGGTATGCCTTCAGTTATAGCTGAAGTGTCACGAAATCACAAGAAATTAATTTTTTTGCATGTGTATTCACATTGACTAGGCAGTTATTTTTTTCTAATTACAGTAAACTCTCAGTTAACTGGAACTCAAGCAACCAGCACTCTCAAGCAACCGGCAAAAAAATATCAGAGAAATACAGTATAATTTTCATGTGTTGCATTTTCTGTTTTCCCCCCAGAGAAACATACCTTACATTTTTAGAGTTTTACAAAGAAAGATAGGAATAAAGTCCCTCTCTCTCCAACCTGAAAACAAGTCAAACCAAACAAATAGTATAGGGTACAGTATTAATTAGCCCTGTTTTTAACAGTAACTGTCAAGCAAACAGAAACTACAGTTATCCGGCATCTACCAATCCCCATCGGATGCCAGTTAACTGAGAGTTTATTGTCGAACTAGCTAGTACAATTTTAACTGACATTTATACATACATATATACATAAATAAGTAAACAGACACACGCATTCTATGTGAAATTGTGATTTTATTTATTAAAAAAATAAACAAGCAAGCAGACAGAGCCACGAGAGCCAAAGATCTAAACCTCAGCACAAATATGAATAGGACATGCTGGAGGGACAGATTTATAACCCAGAGGCTTCCCACACTCTGGAACAGGATCCCAGTTCATGTTAGGCAGAGCCCCTCACTGACTCTCTTCAAGAGAAATCTTGACGAATGGATGGGTGATCGTAGGTTTACCCTGGGGGTCATCTCTGTGTCACTACTAGACAGAGGCACAGTAAACGAAATTTATTTTGTACACTTTTGTATCATTACATGGGGTGGCGAAAGCCACATACACTATGACTAAGCTTATAAATGCCCTAGGGCAGATAGCCTAGTACTAAACTATGAAACTGTGACACACAGGTCTCATGTGAAGACCTGGTTTTAGTTATTTGACTATTTTGCAACTAATGACTTATCTAGGCATACATGGCTATTTGTGATATAATGTAACAGTTGTACAGTGAAACGATACAAATTGCAACTGAGAGTAAATGTGATATTTTGTTGCAAACAGAATTTGCTGATCAATCACGACAATGCAAGATGTCTGTAATATACACTCATTAGTTTAAAGAATATTATTACACCTAAAAATAAAACATAAATAAAAAATGAAGGCATCCTTCTGTATATAATGTAGTAAGTCGATTAATCAGCTTATTTATATGTACGCATTTTACATACATGTACATACATAAAAATATTTTAGGCATGGGCAATAATGCCCTTCTAGCTTGCAAATGTACAAGAACAGTCATTTCAGTGAAGAAGACATTCTTAAAAAGTTCTAAAGTAGTGCTTAGTGTGTTATAATGATAAATGTTATTCCATGTGTCAGCTACTCTTGCAGAGAACAAGTTACTACGTCTCTCATTCCTTTATCGTCTCCTGCACAGATTGTCTGATTCTTTACTACGTTTTGATAACTGTAAACAATCCTGGAGGTAGTTGTCTCTAATTACTCTCTTTTTAAGGTCGCCACTTAAATATCACCATGAAATGGAGTAAAAAGTTAAAATATGTTAACCTTTTGTAATAGATTTTCAATTATTATTCCATACTCTAATTTGGGTCTAGTGTAACTTACAATCCATAACTTCATAATTTCTGATTTCCTAGACTTTATAAACATTTAATTTGAAGGAAACTTGGTTTTCATTTCTTGAAAGGCTCTCCACTGTGTAAGAGTTATTAATGATGTCATTGTTGCCTGTCAACCATACAGAAAAGCTGCCTAAATGCCAAACATTGTACTTATGTTAAATGTCTGAAATTCAGCATAGTAGTTACAAGGTATTAGGCATTGTGTAACTAACTCCTCATATTCTAACTCCAGTGCACTACTTTCAGCCACCTACTATTTCTTATATTGTCTCTTCCCTTACAGAACAGTTTCCACAGTTAGCTTCACCCACAGGAGGTCCCCTAAATTGCAACCTGAAGCTGTTTTAGGCAACCATCAACCTAAGCATTTGAGAATAAATGTTTCAAAATTAAATCTACATACCATTAGAAAGAATCAATTATTTTTACTAATATAGGCAACAAACACTCCACATACCTAATGTGGATATATCCTTAAGCTTTTAATCTGCTGTAAGGGTAGTGCACACTTGCAGGGACAACTGGCTCGACCCCCCCCCCTCACAGTGTAGACTTGGTTCCAAGCTATACCACTAGGTGGCAGCATTACTTCTAAATCAATCACCAGTTGCTTTTTGGTATCACTGAGCATTTTTAAAATAAATCAAACACACAGGTTGTGACTGTTACTCCTTACTGGAAGCAACTTAAAAAGTTTATTTGAGTGTGGAAGCCAATTGGATCAAAACCTACACATTTGCTAATAACCAAACACAGGGACACAGAAGTTATTTACAAACAGTAAAAGTGCTGCAAACTACCATACCTGAAGTAACCTGGCTGATTGATTTTCTTGGGCTAGTTCCATCTGGTTTTGTGCGACCCACTCTGTTCGCCGTCGCTATAGCTCGGGCTCACTTTGCAACCCTACTCTACCCCCATCCCGCCCACCCCTGACTCAATTTCCTTTATAGTTAGCCGGACCTCCTCCACCCACTTCACTAGCCAATCATACAACACAACACACCCACACCTCTTTAAATCTCCACCCCTTAGTACTCACACTCTTACACCATTCCTATAGTCTTTCATCACCCTCTGAACTAACAATCTCATCTATCTCACACTACTCTAATTACTAATATGCCTACTATTCTTAATATACTATTTCTCCTTCTCCTTTCAACTACATTACTCTTTCTCTCAGTTCTCACATGCTGTCAAAGCACTACTGTTATACACACCAATTCACCCACACTCACTTTATCTCCAAACCACAGCATATCTACCTTTACTCACATTTCCTCCTCCCTATCTAACTTCGCCATTATTGCCATACATAGATTCAAATACTTCCTTACACCTAAACAGCATGTCTGCCACAAAAACAAATATCCACACATGCACCCAATCTCTCCAATAATCAATTTCATATTATCCAACCTGTTGCTATCAGGAGACGCCCATCCCAATCCAGGTCCTAACAATTCTCCTCAAAATACTTTGAATACCAATACCACCTCTGTGCTCTCTTCCACCTCTCCATCATACATTACTAATACTATTCCCCAAAAAAGAGCCACCCTCTCGTCTATAAATATTCAAAGTATAGTTAAAAAAACAACACAATTCATGCTCGGATCACTCAACATAACCCAAACATACTTGCCTTGTGTGAAACCTAGTTAAAACCATGTATTTCTAATTCTGAAATTCTTCCTCCTAGCTACAATATCCTCAGGCATGACAGACTTTCAAAAAGAGGAGGGGGAGTCGCAATAATGTATTCTAACTGCCTGTCTGTCTCCCCTATCTCTTTTCCCATATCTGACTTTCTCCCAGCTGAGATAATATTAGCTGACTTTAAACTTAGCCACCATAAAAAACTTGCCATTGCATCAATTTATATCCCTCCTGGAAATAATGTCCCCATTTTAGAACACTTTCTATCCTGGATATCTAAAACTATCCCTTATTATACCATGACCCCCCCATTAATATTCCAAAACATGCATGCTGATTGGCCAGCGTGCACGTTGTAAATCGACATACTAATTGAAAAAGGTCTGGTCGCCCGGACTTTTACCATTAGTATAAGTCTTTTTTAAAACACTGTCTTGCTGTGTTAAAAGAGTTTAACATAGCGACACAGGTTTAAAAAAAGCAACGGAGATCTCCATTGCTTTTTTTAAAGCTTTCTCGCTATGTTAAACTCCTTTAACATAGCGACACCGTGTGTAAAAAGCAACAGAGATCTTGCTTTCTCCGTTGCTTTTTTTTTAAAACCTGTCTCACTATGTTAAATGGGTTTAACATAGCGAGACAGCTTTAAAATAAGCAACGGAGATCTCCATTGCTTATTTTAAAGCTGTCTCGCTATGTTAAACCCATTTAACATAGTGAAACAGTAAAAAGCAATGGAGATCTTGCCTTCTCCGTTGCTTTTGCCCACAGCTCTGATGTGCTGCATAGGGATACGCATGCAGTACATCAGAACTGCATGATACCAGACAGCCGCGAAGGGCAGCAAGGAGGCATTATACAATGCCATTATTTAAGAAAACTAAATATTTCTTTTCTTAAATAATGTCATTGTATAATAGCAATAACCCACTTCTGGGTGTGGGTAATGCTGGATTTACCCACAGTTGGTTTTGTTCCAAACCACGCCAACCATGGGTATATCCAGCATTATCCACACCCAGGCATGGGTTATTGCTGTATGAAACCATCGTACTAGGAGATGTCAATATTGACTGGCTGCAGATCAATAAAGAATCACCTTCTACCTCTCTCAACCTGTATAGATTCACACAGCTCATCTCTTCCTCTACCCACTTTCATAAATTTTCCTCTACTGGTTCACTTATTGACTGGATACTAGTATCTCACCCCCAACATTGCCATAATCCAACCACTCTACTAGACACATTAGGTGACCACCTACCTTTACTAGTTCACAGAAACTCTGAACACCTGCATAAAGCACAACAATGTAAGGTGACCCGTGATATATCTAGCTATTCTCCTGACTCACTAAATCACCTCCTCTGTACTATAAACTGGTCCTTTCTCTCTAATCTCACTCTCGATGAAGCAGTCCTACACTTCAACAACACCTTTCTGTCCATCCTCAACTCCCTTGCCCCCACTAGGAAATCTTGCATCAAATTCAGATATGCTCCATGGCTAACTAAAACTACCCTTAAAGTCATGAAGACCAGAGATAAAGCTTGGAAAACTTGGAAAGACAATAATACTTCTTCCAGCGTGATCTGTTACAGGGAACTTAGAAACAAAGCTAACAAATCAGTCTCGATAAAAAGAACTATTACCAGTCTTCACTTAACAGTCCCTACTGTAATCCTAAAAAATTCTGGAACTTTATCAATAAACTTCTCTCACCTGGTACTCCTACCCCACCCACACCTTATTCTGACAAGACTCCTCTGGAAATAGCAACCCTCCTTAATAAATTCTTCATTGAAACCATTGAAAACTTAACTGCAACTAACTTCTCCACCAGCACCTCTTTCAATCTATCTACATTTTCATCCACCTCTGATTCACCTCTCCCACCCTCACCCTCACTCTCACTATCACCTGTTCCCACCGCTTATATCAAGTTGCTCTTAATTAAACTAAAACCTGGTTCACCCTCAGCTGATAACGTTCCTCCATTATTCCTTAAACATGCAGCTACATCTCTAGCTTACCCCATATCTACCCTGATTAATAAATCCATAAAAGAAGGCAAAATCCCTGAAATTTGGAAGAATTTCAGCCCAATTGCCATACTGTCTCCTCTCTCCAAAATATTGGAAAAGCGTTTCCATAAGCAAGTACTTAATCATCTGCTACAAGAAAACCTACTCACACCAACTCAACATGTCTTCCGCCCCACACATAGCACAGCTACCGCTTTTGTATCCTTTACTAATAACATTGCTCAAGTCAGGAATAATAGTAAAATAGCATCTGCCCTCTTTCTGGACCTGTCAAAAGCATTCAACACCATATCTCATACCGTACTTCACCATAAACTCTCCAACCTAGGCTTCTCAAACTCCACCACCTCCTGGTTCTGTGATTACCTCACTAATAGACACCAGGCTGTTAGATGGAACTCTTCCTACTCCGCCTACTCTCCCTTTCTAGCAGTTAGGACAGGGGTCTCTCAAGGTTCAATATTGGGCCCTCTCCTCTTCAGTGTATTTAACAATGACCTTTTCTCAGCCTGCCCCCAATCCAGTCTTATTCAGTATGCCGATGACTCGACTATCATCAACTCTGCTGACAACATAGAAAACCTTCAATCCCTTACATAAAACTCACTCCACTCAGTTGAAAACTGGCTCCAATCCAACCAACTCCTGCTAAATGCGAGCAAAACTAAGCTACTACTTTTCCTACCTAAAAATCTGGAACATGCAAAACAGAACTTTTCCGTAACATTCCTTAATGGAACTAAAATTTCTGTTGACACCCAAACAAAACTCCTTGGAGCAATAATTGATGATGAACTTAAATTCAACCATCACATTCATAGCTCAATAAAAAAACACAACAAAAACTAGGTCTACTTTACCATCACAAAAACTTTCTTCCCTGTGCATCCAGGCCATCCCTTACCCAATCCCTGCTTCTACCATCCCTACTCTATGCTTCACCTATTCTTACCCATCTACAGAGTAACCTAATATCCAAACTAGAAACCACATATAACAAAGTATCCAGATTTGCTGCAAATCAACCTTACAAATCCCATCACTGTCTCTCATTAAAAGCTTTACACTGGGCTGAATTTTCCAACTTACTGCCTCAATCCCAACTCCTTATAGCCCACAATACACTAAACAATCCTAAATCCTACCCATCCCATGCAAATTCTCTGATGCTTTAGTACTTCTTAGTGGGCGTTGAGGAGTATAATCAATACTTTCTTGAAGTTCATAAGCCAAACAAGACCTTTGGGAAATACTCTATTGTCACTCAGTTGCAAACAATTGTAACACACTCCCTTTAGCCCTTAGACTACTTAAAGACAAAAATGCCTTCAAGAAACAGCTTAAATCTTTTTACCTATCAAATTGGATATGTTCATGCTCCAAACTAATACCCAAGAAACATTCAGGGATAACGTAACTTAACTTTATCACTTCTAGCTGTCTCTCTTACTACTACCTACACATTTTTTTCCTGTCATATTCCATACTAGTTAGCTCATGTTACACTGAATTCCCATAATCCCTTATTACTGTTCTTTAATTTATTTATTAACTTCCAAAGTTCACATAAGTGTATATTTACTTACTTCATGCCTAGTACCTTGGTTCAGCAATGTACTGACCTTAGTCATACCGTATTTCTGCTTAGTTTCTTGCCATACTATGTGAACATTTCCATATATGTATTGTATTTCCATCCATTCTGTATATTCCTTTATTGCATGTTATGTAATTACTTCAGAAGTATGCATACTTAAAATGTGATGTGTTTATCTTTGTTCTTACTATTTGTTTACTTAAAACTTTTTTTTGGGGGGGAGCTTTTCTCCTCGGGTCTCTGCTGAAAAAGGGCTTCTAAGAACCCAGACAGACTAACCAGGTTAACAAATATAAAAATAAATAAATAAATAAATACAGCCTATAGTTTTAAAAATGATCATTACCCAGTTTACTGGTATGATCATTAAAAAAAAAAAACCTCAAAGCTGGATATACCCATATACCCAGGTTATTAAATGAATCCACATTTTAAATCACAGTGTGCTGTATTACTTACTCATTCTTCAGTCTATGTCTCTGAAATCTCATAGGCTTTGCTGTTGATAAATTTATCAACATATTATTCTCCTGTTCCCAAATGGTTTGAAGTACTCAAGTTATTTTGTCCTAGCTGTGACAGATGTAACCTGCTTACCTATTTAAAGTTACCTGCATGCAGACAATAGACCACCACAAATGAAAAAGATAGATCAGAAGGATGTGATGTAAAAAGTTATGGGCCTGAGTGAGAGCTCTATAGGACACCCTGGCTGTAACCTAGAGATTCAACTGTCCATTTAATGTGTCTTTGTCATGTCCTACTTGTAAGCCATGCAGCTATCCATCTTATCAAAATTACATCAGTAAATAGCTGTTCTAATGTATTGACCATTGTTTTGTGTATGATTTTATCAAAGGCTGACATTACGTCTGTATAAATTAAACCACAGCACCACTTGTCATTTGTAACTGTTATTGTATTATTACAGAACATCATGTTACCGGTAGTTATCGATCTATTTTCAACATATGCAGGCTTATATGTAGTTTCAAGTTCTAGTCTTCTCAATTCTGATGATACATTATACAGATAACCTTCTCCATTGCTTTTCCACAAAAGGAAAGTAAAGTTATGGGTCTCTGTCACTCTGGGGTCTGTCCGGTTCCGCTATCCCTTAAATATGGGTTGAACAAGTGCATGCATCCCATCTTAAGTTATGGGTCTCTGTGACTCTGGGTTTGTCCTGTTCCCCTGTCCTTAAATATGCGTTGAATAAGGGCATATCTCCAATCTTAAGTTATGGGTCTGTGTGACTCTGGGATTGTCCTGTTCCCCTATCCCTTAAATATGGTTTGCACGCATGCACATTTCCAATCTTGAGGAATCTACTCATACTGTAATGACCTGGTGAATAACACATACAGTGATACTGTAATGTCATGCCAAAGTGTTCTCATGTCATTGTTGCTAATTCTATTTCATCACTGTACTTTGTGTCTAATCTACATATTTATTTTTCAATATAATTTAATTTAATCTCAGCATCGAAGTTAACGGGATATTATTAGCACAATTTTTCACCACCTTTGTGCAACCAAAACTGTTTTGAATAACATTTTGTAAATGTATTTAATGTATTTATAATATGTTGTGTTGGAGAATACATTTTACATTATACAGAATTTGTTAGTTTGTAGGTTTTCAGTCCTACCACATCTTGTGTGTGTGTGTGTGTGTGTGTGTGTGTGTGTGTGTGTGTGTGTGTGTGTATGTGTGTGTGTATAGATAGATCAATATAGATATATAGATAAATAGATAGATATATGTATATAATGATTTCTATTATGCAGAATGTCTAAGTTTTTTTCCAACATTTTCCAGATCTTGTCTGACACTATGTTTAATTTGTCTGTCCAGTTTTTATTATTTTTTTTCTTCAAGGTTCTAGTTCTAGTTTGCCCTCACTTCCATTTCTTATTTTTTTAATGTATCATCTTGCTAGAATTGCACTTCTGCATTTTGCCAGACTGTTTGACATTCCTTCAGACGGCGGTATAATACTTTATTCTGCTTTCCATTTTCTGTTTGTGTCTTGTCCCATGGAGGTCAGGTTGTGACTGAAGAGTCTGTCAGCCAGTCCACTTACATGGTTACCAAACTGAAATTAATATGTAAACAAACAAACAAATAGCTGAATAATGGGAGTACATTAAATTAAATAGTCAAGTCCGCAAATGATGTGGACATCCTACAGAAGGACCTCACTGAGACAGATGCCTGGTGTCATAGCCATGGCCTCAAGCTCAATGCCAAAAAGTGCATTGTCATCCCCTTTGGTAAAAACTCTGTACCCATGAACTACTGCATAGGCGGCAGTCTACTCGATGCCAAATGTGTGATAAGAGACCTTGGGATCCAGGTGAACAGTGGTCTCTCCTTTGATAATTACATCACCACAGTAGTCATGAAATCCTTCTACGTGCACACCTCATCACAAAAGGGTTCTCATCTAGGAAAAAAGAGGTCATTGTTCCCCTCTACTCGACACTCATTAAACACATTATAGAGTACAACGCCCCTTTAGGAATGTACCTCACAAGACATCTGCAGCAGCTGGAAAGGCCACAGAAGTACCTCACAAAGAGGATTACTGGCCTCAAACATATGTCCTACACTGATCATCTCAAAAAACTCCAGCTTTACTCCGTAGCATATTGCCTACTCCAAGGTGATCTCTGCCTAACATATAAAGCTATGTCAAACCTAGAGCTGTTGGACATGCTGCACCTAAAGAAATCCCAGTCCCTCTGAGCTACATGCTCTAGGGACCTAAACCTTATCACCACAATAAACAGGACATGCTGGAGGGATAGATTCCTGTCCCAGAGACTTCCCAAACTCTGGAACAAGCTACCTATCTATGTCAAGCAAAATTCCTCATTAGCACTCTTCAAGAAAAATCTTGATGAGTGGATGGGAAATAGGAAATACACCCCGGGGATCACTTCTGTGGCTCTGCTCAACAGGAGCACAGGGAAATAACTTTCTTGGGTGGCTTGAGCCAGGGAACCTTGTTGGCTAGGCTTACCTAGGCCGTTGGGCCAATAGCCTAGTACCTACCTATGAACCTATTAAGTTTAATGCATGGTACCTTAGAGAGTACAGTACAAATCTATTTGTTTTACAATCATTAGCGGACCAGAGTGCCGCTGTGGCAACCCCTCACCGGGAAAAAGCCGAAAGACAAACAACAACAACAACATTAAAATGCACAATTAAATGTTTGTTTACAAGTACCATGTAATCTGTGTACATTGTTGGTACTCGTACAGGATGTAAAACACAATAGGTGGGTATTCAGAAATGTAAAATAGCACACTGTGTAATGCTAAACTTTGCAGTAAGTGTTATCATGCAGGCATACCTCTCAACCTCTCAGAGCAAGAAATCTGGACAAAGCCATAAATAATGGGGGACAAAGGTTCAAAAATAGGGACACCTTTTTTAAATATTGCTTTTACAAACTTAGAAAATTGGTAGAATAACAGGTTTTGGATTAGTATGGATTTTCTGAAGGGTATGAAGCCTGAAACTCAAATGTCTATCATTAATTTTGACTTCAGTCTTCAATGATTTGCCAGAAATCCACAATTTTATGAGAAACAGAGCAAAAGTATGAGGCAAAAATCTGTAAGTTTGAGAGGTATGCATGCAGGGCATATCCATTTCAGAGATATTTGTAGCACAATCACAGGAGTATGAAAATTTGTGTGGTCATTACTATATACTTTCATAAGCAAAATATTTGTGGGTGAACATGAAATTATTTTATTTTGGTATGTGTGAGTGTGGATGTTAGTATCAACCATGTCTGTTAATTATAAGCTGTATATATTTGAATAAATTGCCTATATGCATGCACATTACTCAGGCAAAAAAGCATAAAGATTGGCATGTATACATACACATATGTATGTATGTGTGTATGTGTATCTAATTATATATTGAGATACATATATAAATATGCAGGGACAAACTGAGTCAGAGATTGTTACTATTCTAGATGATTTAGGTGGTGTTTATGATAATCACCAATGAGTTTGTTCAATGTTTTGTGTTTTGAACAAATTAATTGATGATTATTCATCGTACACACACACACACACACACACACAAAGTTAGAGACAACACACACGTGTGTGTGTGTATATGTGTATATATATATATATATATATATATATATATATATATATATATATATATATAAAATGTATGTTCAAACACATTAGTGATTAAATTTAGAGGTAGTTACACAAATGAAGGTGTGGATAACAGAGTGGAAGACAAGGACAGTACAGTAATGTGATGCAGGCTAGTCAGCACCCAGATGTACTAAAAGTACAATTCCACATTGTAGGATAACAGCAGAACTGTTTGCTTTGTTGGGAAAGTGAATTGACAGAAAACGATGTATACAGTGTGTGAATGTTGTACTACCTGGCATATTATATTCCACAAGAAGTCATTATAGCTGTACCCTTTAATGTTTAACTAACCCTCAGCATTATGTCAGACATTTGCATGGACCTAAAATGTGACTTCAACACACTGGGCATACCTTGTGCATACTGTTGTGGATATTTGACAAGGTGATGGCAGTCCTATACTTGGACTGAGACAACATGTCCTTGTTTTCATTTGATGCATTCAGGTGTGATTAATAGGTCTGTGAATACCATTCATGGGTCTGGTCAAGGATACTGGTTTGCTACCATGTGGTGATGCCAAAATGAAAGGTGCATATTAGGTTCATAGATTCATGGGTTAACGGCAGGCTGTTGATCCAGAGGAACATCAGTAGCCTGGCCACAGTATCCCATATTGTAAGTACCCAGTGGCATGACTAAAGGGGGACATTAGCCTGGCCACAGTATCCCATATTGTAAGTACCCAGTGGCATGACTAATTTATATCTAGTTTTAGATCCAGAGGAACATCAGTAGCCTGGCCACAGTATCCCATATTGTAAGTACCCAGTGGCATGACTAATTTATATCTAGTTTTAGATCCAGAGGAACATCAGTAGCCTGGCCACAGTATCCCATATTGTAAGTACCCAGTGGCATGACTAAAGGGGGACATTAGCCTGGCCACAGTATCCCATATTGTAAGTACCCAGTGGCATGACTAAAGGGGGACATTAGCCTGGCCACAGTATCCCATATTGTAAGTACCCAGTGGCATGACTAATTTATATCTAGTTTTACACCCCTTTCAATGACAGCTTCAGGGGCCAGACCTGGGCTGTAATTGTGATTGCTCATCCATGCATCCAGGTTATGCTTAAAGAGGGTCAGGGGAGCTTTGGTTTATAGCCAGAGGAAGTCTATTCTGTTTTTGGGGGATTCTCTGAGATATAAAGCTATCGTGCCAGCAGGACCTATTTATGTTATGGTAGAAGATGAATTCTCTTGAACAGATGTTTACAATGTTACTAGTTCTGCAGATGTGCAGCAAGTGACAGAGGACTGGATCCTTTGAGGCTATGCAAATTAGGCAGAGAGTACCTCTCCAGAGTCTATAAGAAAACAGAAAAAAAAGATGAAGTGCTTTAAGGCTGTCTGGGTAGCACAAGAAACACATACACTTGATTATTGTAATGAGGAAACAATGCAGCCTCTCAAGGTCATGTGATTAGGCAAGTACATACCACTGGCGACATAATGGTGATTAGGTGCAAGGATTTCCTAACATTAGTGGGTACATAATGACTAAATGATAACTAATTGTCAGTGAAAGTGTTGGGTCCCTAAAGACTGAGTCAGTTTTGACTAAAGACGTAGTGCTACTGCTGCATTCCTTGGTGTGTAGTTTTAGGCTGTTCTCCAGGGAGCACTTATTGCTGCATGCTATTCCCCACTGAAAAATCTGGAAGTCAGATGATGAGGTAGTGGCAACTCCAAACTTGGTCAGCTACAAATTCTTGATGTCAGCCTTAACACTGAAGAAGTAAACCACTGACAAGTGGTTCTGGAATTGATCACTGTAGGATACCACATGTAAATACTATTTTTGAAGAGAGCATGCCTCTCACACAATACAGTTGGCTACACCCATTAACCAGTTTGCTATCCAGCAGGTAACATACAAGTTTACAATGACAGTAGTAACCTTGAAGTGCACTTCTGAAACAGTTATGTGCACTGCATACATAGTTTCACCAAAAGGCCAGCATTATCAGATACGTAGCATATTTGAAATGTATAGACATTCATGAATGCCTAGAATTTCATGTCTGTCAGTAACATATGTAGAGGCTGTTGTTTTCAAGCCACATGAATATAAACATAGAGTATGTGTTATATACATACATACATAGAAAAATAGCTACAACAACTTGTCAAAATATAGGGTTATCGATGGCATGAGATTTTGGTTGCAGCATTTAATTTTAGTCTTAGTAAAAAAGTACCCCTGTAATTACTTACTTATAATATACTAAGAATTGTACTGAAAAGTATATGGGAAATGTATAGACTGCATTTGGTTCAACTTTCAAATGCTAATCAGTGTAAACTAACTGTACTTCAGTCAAACATCCAGGAAAGATGTGAAAGCTGAAAACAGTTTACCACAATGAATGATAGAAAAAAAGTGAGAAAAGAAATGCAGTAGGATGGAATCACTATTAGACAAATAGTCATACCTCTCAACCTGGAAACATCAAAAATCTGGACAAGACCCATGAAAAATAGGTACAAATCTGTATGCTGATTAACGTATAATTTGCATACATAATTATGTAACCCCACCCACTCCAATAGAATTGTGGGATACCAACTTTCAAACACAAACTGACAACCAAAATATGACACCAGAGTCCCCCCTGCAGCCATTCCAATGTCCCATTACCTGGCTATTTCACCCCATTTACCATAAGCATTAATGTATACATACTGCTTTACTTCTACAATGATTAGTTGGATTTTATTTTCACATTTTACAGCACAACAATGCAGAAACACTAATAGACAGTAACTGCCTCACAATGAAAATAGGCTTGACATTAAAACTTCTCTGCCCTTGAAGCTCACATTCATTGAAACAGCATTGAAACCCAAACTACATCCAAAGAAAATGCATCTGGCCAGTGGTGGATAAAGATTACCTTTGGGCTGTTTTCAAATCATTGGCCCCTTGCACACAAAACAAGAAATATACATGTGTTCTTTTCTTTATACACCTTCCTGACTATTAAATTATATTCCTTGTATAATACAGCACACTTGTTAGAGCACATTTTAAATTTGTTTTGAACATTTTTCCAGTAAGCAATGAAACAAAATGCACACACACACACACACACACACACACACACACACACACACACACACACACGTCACTGTTTCCTTGTTTTTTTAGTTCTGCTCAGAATATGTAACTACTGAAAGCAACAATTAGCTGGCTTGGGTCTGCTCTTGCTAAAGAATCTGCTGAATAGCTCTTTCTACTGAATGGCAAATGAACAGCTCAAGTTTCTGTTAAATGGAGAAAATATTAGCCATTTAACCATGTGAATTTCTAATTTATGGGACTTGCAGGATTGCAGCACAGAAGAAAACAATAAGTGATTTAATGTTTGGGTTATAACTATGCATTTATTTACCAGTTGTAAGCCAACAGCTGAAAACATAATACAGAAGTGTGCAAAAGGGAATGATGACTGTACTACCCATAACCATGTGTAAACAAGAAAACAATATGTGTGGGCTGATTCCTGTAGCTCATAACATAACTCATGTAAAAAGATAAACAGTTTAGCAGTAGAGATTGCTTTATTATTGGTATTCAACAAAATTACTTAATGGGCAAGGGTATATTATCATCACACAGGCATCAAGCAGTTTTTGATTTGTCTTTTACTTACACCGTCAGGTGCTTTCAATTAAAACTATGTATATATAGTGACTCTTACAAAGAGCTGACAGCTTTATTATATGCATGTTCACTACTTGCATTTCTGACATTAATATCACTTACCAGTTTAAAGCTCTCTGCATCCTGCATTAAGCAACATTATACTGAATATATGCACAAAATACGTATAACAAACAATACAATTAGTGCAGCATTATACAAAATACATGTCTCTAACAATATTTGGCTTTCAAGAAAACTTAAGCAATTATAAGAAAGTATTAAAAAGCATATACACACACACTATGCAGAACGAGGACAGAGTATTTCATATGCAGAATGTGCTTTATGAACTCCGGCACTTCACCACTATGCAGAACGAGGAACGAGTATTTCCTAGGCAGAACTATACAGCAACAGAATTACAAACAAGCAGCTCAGCAGTTCCTTACGTGCACTACATACAAATGAATGAAGTACGGCACTTCATTTCACCACTATGCGGAACGAAGAACGAGTAATTCCTAGGCAGAACTATACAGCAACAGAATTACAAACGAGCAGCTCAGCAGTTCCTTACGTGCACTACATACAAATGAATGAAGTACGGCACTTCATTTCACCACTATGCAGAACGAGTATTTCCTGGGCAGAATTACACAGTCAGCAACAGAAAGAATTACAAATGAGCAGCAGTTCCTTGCATGCACTCTGAACTATAGCAAATGAATGGGCAGCGCTCTATGAACTATCTGCTTACATTCAGCAGCAGAACTACAACAGTCCCTTACATGCAGTCTCTGAACTACAGCAAATGAATGAGCAGTGCTCTATGAACTATCTGCTTACATTCAGCAGTAAAACTACAACAGTCCCTTACATGCAGTCTCTGAACTACAGCAAATGAATGAGCAGCGCTCTATGACCTATCTGCTTACATTCAGCAGCAAAACTACAACAGTCCCTTACATGCACTCTCTGAACTACAGCAAATGAATGAGCCGCACTTTATGAACTATCTGCTTACATTCAGCAGCAAAACTACAACAGTCCCTTACATGCACTCTCTGAACTACAGCAAATGAATGAGCAGCGCTCTATGAACTATCTCCTTACATTCAGCAGCAAAACTACAACAGTCCCTTACATGCACTCTGAACTACAGCAAATGAATGAGCAGCGCTCTATGAACTATCTCCTTACATTCAGCAGTAAAACTACAACAGTCCCTTACATGCACTCTGAACTACAGCAAATGAATGAGCAGCGCTCTATGAACCATCTGCTTACATTCAGCAGTAAAACTACAACAGTCCCTTACATGCACTCTGAACTACAGCAAATGAATGAGCAGCGCTCTATGAACTATCTGCTTACATTCAGCAGTCAAACTACATCAGTCCCTTACATGCACTCTCTGAACTACTGCAAATGAATGAGCAGCGCTCTATGAACTATCTGCTTACATTCAGCAGCAAAACTACAACAGTCCCTTACATGCACTCTGAACTACAGCAAATGAATGAGCAGCGCTCTATGAACCATCTGCTTACATTCAGCAGCAAAACTACAACAGTTCCTTACATGCACTCTCATAACTACAGCAAATGAATGAGCAGCGCTCTATGAACTATCTGCTTACATTCAGCAGCAAAACTACAACAGTTCCTTACATGCACTCTGAACTACAGCAAATGAATGAGCAGCACTCTATGAACTATCTGCTTACATTCAGCAGCAAAACTACAACAGTTCCTTACATGCACTCTGAACTACAGCACTGTCCATTTCAGAACGGAGTCGGACTGAACCAGCAGCAGCATTGCAATAAGAAACAAACTTGCTTGCTTGAAATGGGGCACTTTCTGCACAGAACAGACAAGCAATAGACACACTTTTGCAGACTGCCGTTCTCAGTCTCACGTTAGAACTGCCGTTTTGCAATTCAGGCCAGCTTAACCAGAAAAAAAAGCAGTACACTTCCTGCACCTTAACAGAAGCAAGCAATATGCAAAATGCAGCAGAACTACAACAGTTCTTTACATGCACTCTCTGAACTACGGCACTATGGATTTCAGAATGGAGTCAGAGACTCGGACTGAACCACCAGCAGCATTGCAATAAGAAACAAATTTGATTGAAATGGGACACTTTCTGCACAGAATTAGAAGCTTAACAGTCAAGCAAGCAATATATACACTTTTGCAGACTGCTGTTCTCAGTTTCGCACATTAGAACTGCCGTTTCTCATTTCAGGCCAGCTTAACCAGAAAAAAAGCAATACACTTCCTGCACCTTAACAGAAGCAAGCAATATGCAAATACATAGTAGTATTACACTTACAATATGCAAATACATAGTAGTATTACACTTACAATATGCAAATACATAGTATTACACATTTGCAGACTGCCGTTCTCCTTCTCGCACATTAAGAACTGCCGAGTGCCGACCCGGTTTTCATTTCAGCTTAAGTTTCTCTCGCACGTACATAAGGCAATAAGCCTTACAGTCTTTTTTTTTTTTTGCCTTACCTGGACTCTGGAGGAAGAAAAAGATATGCTATGATATCTGTGCTGTACTGCCTGAATAAAACATGTGGCGCACTGGCACCTTCTCTACAACTTAAACTAAATGAAGTACACTAATAATGAGTGGCTCTGCATTCTGACAGGCAGGCTGTCTGCCTACCTGTTGAAGCTGACGTCATCGCATACATGATGACTTCAGCAGCAAATTCAAAAAAAAAAAAACTGTGAAACTCGGAAATTAAAGGGGCCACTCGTGAATTCGTGGCACCCCAATATTTTGCCCTCAAAACCAGTATTTGCCGAGGAATTTGGTACGGTTGAGAGGTATGCAAATAGTTATGGTGTGATTTCTGAAGGACAAAATACAGCATCAGCTAATGAGAAAATACTATTAGAACAGTGATTAGATCCAGTTCCAACGCTGCATGACATTTTTAGAGAAAAGATGCAAAATATTTTATTCTTTTAGAATGTTTGGACATTTGTTACTCAGCATGTTTCTTTGCAAGGCACAACTGTCCAAAGCAATGCTTTGCTGTAAAATGAAGGAAAATCTGTATGATTATAAAAGTGCACCTACATCCACACACACACACACACACACACACACACAAGCAACACTAATACTAGACCATATGAAAAATAATTGCCAGTGGAAGCAAAAAGATTTGTAGCAACAAGCATGAAAAATACTGTTGCCTAGGCTTGAATAATTATTAGAGACAGTTCTGCAAAAAACAAGTACATAGTGAAGTAGCTTTCACTTCATTGCTAAAGAGGCTCCAGGTATGTCTGTGACAAGATAGCATCTCTAGCTGAGTAAAATCCAGTCATTCAGCAGATCTAATTACTCATGAGTGGGGGAAGGAAAACAAAAAAGGACAAACTGTAAGTTCTAAGTACTTCCTCTAACAACCTCCACTGAGAGTTTGTGTAATCTGACCTGCAGTATGCTAACAAGGCTCTGTGAAAACCTTGCCTCTAGGTGAACATGTGACTTACAGAGTACTAAAATGTAAACAAACTGCTCTAGCAAAAAATCTGAGATAGTGCCCCTTTAAAGTAGCAGGGGAGAATCCAAGGCACTTTGCTAATTAGCAAAGGACAGCCAAGGAAATAAGGTAAACATACAGACACACTTGTTCAAGGACTGGAAGGTTTCTCCAAGAAAAACTATGAGTAAGAGTACACCACAGGTAGAAGTTGTATGCTGCTTACTAGTCTGCAATGGCAGATTTTATTGTATTTTATATTTGTATTCCCCTTTGCTCATTGTTTGCTGCACACAATGCAGCTAAACTAAAGATAAAAGCAGCTGGAGACTTTGCACCCCTGTTTGGTGTTTAATTAGTGAAGAATAAGTATTGAGGGGGAGGGACTGAAGGCTATGACTCTAATGAGAGGGGCTAAATACCTTAACATAAAACAAATACATTAAGCAGAATGTATCAACAGTGAAATGGATGAAATGGGTGGGGGTGGGCTAAGAGGAAGAAGGTATGCAGCTATTGCCCCTGGGGTATGCACTCTAGCTGACTGTAACAGATTTTAACAAGGCATAACAGTAGTCACAAAAGCAGGCACCTACACTACACAAGTAGCAGCAACAGATAAATATAAAGCCTTAACTTCCAGCAACTCCTAGAACCTTTAAGAACTTTTCCAAGACTAACTATATGCTATTAAGTGATGGCATAGCTAAATTTCAAACCCTCCCAAACTCAGAGAACACTGTGGCCTATGTGAAAGTGTTTATAGAAACTCAAGTAATCTCTGTGGTATCTCCGAAGCCTCAAAACAACCCACTAAAGTGTAGTGTTTCCAAAAACAAAACAGTGTAAGAAACTTCTGTGTGGAAGATTTTCAGTCCATATATTTCTAGTTAATCACTGTATATTAATCAGATCAGACAACAGTAGTAGAAGTAGCGAACGTAAACTCGTCTTAAGTCAAAACAAAACAAAACGTAATAGAAAATATATAATTGTACAGGATTACTAAGTATTCAAAAGTAATCCAAGCAAGGCAGGCAATCTGTTTCCAGTCGAAAATCCTTTATTAAGTACACAGACAAGCGATCCAAGTAAAACAAAAATAGAGTAATAATTTCCTCACAAGCTTTCTAAATATATATATACTTTTTATCAGGCATGGGAGTGGTTTATTGTGCTGCAAAACAGTGTTATTGGTACACATGTTAAATTCACATCCCTTCCCCCATCAGTGTGACAATTGAGCTGTTCCTGCCCTACCTAGTAGCTGTCATAATAATATATAGCCCTTATGTACTATAAATAAAATTTATAATGGTGTGGTACCTCTTATTTAACCAAATTATTAAGTAGATTAAGTGTCATGTGGCAATTAAAGCTGAACTCTTTTAGGAAGCCTGGACTAAACTACTACTGTTCAATTAAAAGTGCACTGGAACTTAGAAAATTGCCACATTGTTTACATGACTAATTGTATTTTATTTTATTTTATTCTACAAATTGGTTTTAAATACCATTTTAAATCAGTTGAAATTTAAGTGTATATTTTGTTTCCATCATCATACATACATTTTTTCTTATTTTTATTTTTTTCTGATTTTTTTTTCCACTTTATTCAAAATGATGTGTAAATAACATTACTAACTAATTATACAATTATATAGGTTTTTAGGGTTCTTGTACACAGACCTGAAGAAGTCTAGAAGGACGAAAGCAATCTTTGTTAACAGTAGGTTATAGGTTCATAGGTTCATACTAGGCTATCTGCCCTGGGGCAATTATAAGCCTAGCCCGAATTTGTTTGGCTTACGCCACCCCTTGATTTGAGTATACTGTGCCCTTTTTACGGTTTAGTTTACTGTGCCTCTGTCTAATAGTGACACGGAAGTAATCCCTGAATCTATGAAAATAGAAATTGATTTTTACATGCAAAATGTATATGTATATATTTATATATTTTTTTTGATTGCCAGATGAACTAAGGTTGATATATTTCCAGCCATGTAGTATATTGTCTTGGATAAAATCACAGACTTAATAATCTACTTAATAATTTGGTTAAATAAGAGGTACCACATCATTATAAATTTTATTTAAAGTACATAAGGGTTATATATTATTATGACAGCTACTAGGTAGGGCAGGACCAGGTCGAATGTCACACTGATGGGGGAAGGGATGTGAATTTAACATGTGTACCAGTAACACTTTGTTTTACAGCACAATAAACCACTCCCATGCCTGATAAAAAAAATATATATATATTTAGAAAGCTTGTGAGGAAATTATTACTCTACTTTTGTTTTAGTTGGATCGCTTGTCTGTGTACTTAATAAAGGATTTTCGACTGGAAACAGACTGCCTGCCTTGCTTGGATTACTTTTGAATACTTAGTAATGCTGTACAATTATATATTTTCTATTATTACTTTTTGTTTTGTTTTGACTTAAGACGAGTTTACATTAGCTACTTCTACTACTATTGTCTGATTACTATACAGTGATCAACTAGAAATATATGGACTGAAAATCTTCTACACAGAGAAGTTTCTTACACTGTTTTGTTTATAGAAACTCAGTATAAGCATGTAAATAACAGCAGAGAAATAGCAGTACCAAACTGGAAAAAATTTAGGACAAACTCCCAAAAACAAGCTCCCTTGGTGGACCCCCAGTATAAATACATTGTATTGTACAACAAAAGAAAGAAAGTCATGCCCTAAAAATAGTAAGGGCTATTCCCAAAAGACAAAAAACTCTCTCACCCGTCTCAAAAAAAACAGCTAAGGGGAATAATCAAGTCCACCAAAGTCAACCCTGAGGAAAAAATAACCCCCTAGGCTAAGAATAACCACAAGGCATTTTTCTGTTATGCACACAACCTTACAGGGAACACTCAACAGTGTGTTGAACTAATAGTAAATGGAACTTCATATACAGAACTTGGGGGATATAGCAAATTTGCTGGCTGATAAATTTTGCTCCAGTTTCACCCCCCATCACCCCAGTTATCCCCCAGGAAATACCCTCTACCATTTCTTCCCCAACTATTACTAAAGAATAAGGTCCTCACTGCACTCTCCAGAGCTAAACACTGCATCAGTGATAATATCCCAGGATGCCTCCTGAATAGCTTGAAACACAACCTGTCAGGCCCACTAGAATCTCTATTCAACAACAGCCTCCAAACAGGCTTTTTCCTAGGGAATGGATGACTGCAATGGAAATCCCTCTACACAAAGGTGGACCATCAAGAGACACAGGGAACTACAGACCCATAAGTTTGACTAGAATTATATGCAAAGCTAAGTTTGACTAGTATTCACCCCCCATTAAGGAAACCACAGTAAGAAATTTCTCCAAAGCCAACTTCATGCATCTTAAGACAGAAGTAGTGAACTTCATGACACCCATGCAGATGGACAATACAGTTACAACTGCTGAATCCTACACAGATGCGCTCTATAAGCACCTACATGAGTGCATGGATCATGCTATCCCAAACAGAACCAAGATGCTATCCTCCAAAAAAAGGAAGCCAATCTGGTGGTCCCCTGCCATAAACAAACTGTACAACAGAAGGAAGAAACTGTTGCAAAAGAGAGTAAAACCCCATGAGTGGAGGAGCCCCCTGGTCAGCCTCAGTAAGAAGCTGAGATCCCTTATAAGATCCTCCAAAGCTAGCTACGAAAATAAAATTGCCACTAATTCCAAGGACAACCACAAAGCATTCTATAGCTATGTCAAGAATCTCAATGGCAACACCCAGATCTGCTCTGAGTTACAGCACAAAGGCATGAAAATTACAGAACCAACTGATATTGCCAACATCCCGGCAGATAGGTTCAGTGCTAACTTTACCCCCTAAAGGGCCCGTATCTATACAAGAAGAATGCAGAGTCCCTGTAATCACAACTATGCAGGTGAACGCTGCACTCTCTAAAGCCAAAAACACAGCATCCATGGGACCGGACAACATCCCAGGCTGCATTTTACATGAACTTCAGAATGAACTGGCTCCCCACTTAAGCACCATGTTCAATAATAGCCTCACATCAGGCTTTGTGCCCACTGAATGGCGCACAGCAACAGTTATCCCACTCCACAAAGGGGGAGCCACCACTGATCCCGGGAACTATAGACCTATTAGCCTGACGAGCTTGGTCTGCAAAGCCATGGAACGTATCATCATGGAACTCATAAACAAAGACATTGGTAACCTCCAAACTCTGGATCCCACCCAGTTCGGGTTTGTGAAAGGCAGATCATGCATCCTGAACCTGATCGACTTCTTTGAGGCAGTCACCAAAGCCGTAGATGAGGGTAAAGTGGTTCACACAGCCTATCTTGGCCTCACCAAGGCTTTCGCCACCATCCTCCATTCTGGAATTATAGCTAAACTCAATAAACTAGGCATAAATTCCTACGTCACAAGATGGGTTGCCAGCTGGCTCACTGACAGAACCCACACTGTAAAATTTGCAGACTCCAAATCTGACCTCAAACCAGTGACAAGTGGAGTACCACAGGGTTCCGTCCTGGGACCGCTCCTGTTTGGTATCTACTTCTCTGAAGTACAAGCTAACACAGAAGGCCTCTGGCTAACGAAGTTCGTAGATGACTGCAAACTAGGAGCCATAGTCAAGTCCCCAAATGATGTGAACATCCTACAGAAGGGCCTCTCTGAGACAGATGCCTGGTATCAGAGCCATGGCATCAAGCTCAATGCCAAAAAGTGCAGTGCCATCCCCTTTGGTAAAAAATCTGTACCCATGAACTACCACATAGGCAGCAATCTACTTAACACTGAATGCGTGATGAGACCTTGGGACCCAGGTGGACAGTAGTCTCTCCTTTGATAGTCACATCGCCACAGTAGTCAGGAAGTCCTTCTTCGTGGCACACCTCATCATAAAAGGGTTCTCGTCCAAGAAAAAAGAGGTCATCGTTACCCTCTACTCATCACTCATTAGACCCATTATAGAGTACAACGCCCCTTTTGGAATGTACCTCACAACACATCTGCAGCAGCTGGAAAAGCCACAGAAGTACCTCACAAAGAGGATTACTGGACTCAAACAAATGCCCTACACTGACCGCCTCAAAAAACTCCAGCTTTACTCCGTAGCATATCGCCTACTCAGAGGTGATCTCTGCCTAACATATAAAGCTATGTCAAACCCAAAGCTGTTGGACATGCTACACCTAAAGAAATTCCAATCCCTCCAAGCTACACGGTCTAGGGACCTAAACCTTGTCACCACAATAAACAGGACATGCTGGAGGGATAGATTCCTATCCCGGAGACTTCCCATACTCTGGAACAGGCTACCCATCTATATCAAGCAAAGTTCTTCATTAGCACTCTTCAAGAAAAATCTTGATGAGTGGATGGGAAATAGGAAATACACCCTGGGGATCACTTCTGTGTCTGCTCATCAGTGGCACAGGAAAATAACTTTCTTGGGTGGCGTAAGCCAGGGAACCTTGTTGGCTAGGCTTGCATAGGCCCTTAGGCCGATAGCCTAGTACCTACCTATGAACCTATTATATACAAAGCTATGGAAAAAATATTGTAGGCCTGATAAGCAATGACATAGCAAAATCTTCAAACACTGGACCCATCCCAGTTCATTTTTTTCAAGGGTGGGTTATGCCTACTAAACCTGGTGGACTTCTTTGAGGTCACTAAAGGATGGATGATGGCAAAACAGTGCATACTGCCTACCATGACCTGGCAAAGATATTTGACACAATACTTCACTCTGGTCTTATAAACACAAGTGCCTCCTGGAGCGTTTGTTCATTTTGATATAATAATACGCACCCTGGAGGTCTATGGATCACATCCAATCGTCCTTGCATAGAAGTGGCAGAATGGACTGGACCATAACCATTCAAAACTTCGACTTCTTGACATATTGGTTCAGATTGCTGAGATCCAGGATTGTTCTTAGATCTCCTGTTTCCTTTGCCACCAAAAAGAAGAGAGAGCAAGTTCTGTATCTTGTTTGTTTGGTCAGGACCTTTTGAATCACTCTCTATTCTAAAAGTTTTTGAAGTTTGTGAGTGGCATACTCCCTCTGACTGGGTGGCACATTGGGGAGTTTCCTTCTGGGATTTGGAGGTGAAGAGGAAAAGAGAATGTAGTGACATCTGGATATTATTTTTAGCACTCAGGCATCTAGGTGTAGGGATAGACGACCCTGACTGCCTGTAGAGATGGACAGTCAAGCTGCACTTCAGGAGTACTGATAGGGCTTATCGAGGAAAGGTTCCCTGAAGTCCTGATTTTGTGGGGCTCCCCTACCTCTAGGGTGGTGCCTACCATTGTAACCTCCCCTTTCTGCCTCTGGAGGAAGTATCCCCATGCAGATCCTGGAAAGGTCCTTGAGATTTCTTTTGCTTTTCTCACAAACCTCTGAGCAAAGAAGGTTACTATAACTTGTGTAGGGGCTTTGTACTGTCAAGGAGTGGCAAGTTGGAATACCTTACTGTGATCGTTATTTTTTTCACTTTCCTCACAATTACACATCAGGCAAGTATAAATGTGGCTAAAGCCCTTTGTGGGCAGGGCAGATGAGTGTGGAGGCAAACTATGTACATGTATGATAGCAGTCACTTATCCTAATCTTAACATCAGGGGGATTGACAGAGAGTGACTGGTGTCTTATTTTAGTGTGGGAGGTAGGGATGCAGGCAGTATTCCCAGATAGGATTTATGTGACCTTTAAAACATTTGATCTGAAGTAGTTTACTTCATTTGATCTTCAACCTGTGGGTACCGGATCCGTATCGGATCCAAGCTGGCAACTTCACTAGCATCTGCTCCGAGCTCCAAACTCCTCCCCTTACCCGTAATACACCACCACTACATTCCAACCCCAGATCTTGTTTGCCATGGCTAGCCAACACATCGTGATTCTTTAGCTCCAAGTTGTGAGTAGCGTTTTCTCATTGATTAGTGTTTTTTGTGTGTGCATTTGATAGTGTAGGTTTCCTCTCTTCCTCCCCTTCGCTGGTGCATCGAGTTTAAAGCTTTTTTCTTAGTTTTTAGGTAGTTAGGTAGTTGGTAGTTTGTCTACCCCTCCCTCCTCAATCTTCTGTGTGCTTGTCTGAGTGTGT
The DNA here is from genome assembly GCF_019279795.1 of Protopterus annectens. Taxonomy (NCBI): domain Eukaryota; kingdom Metazoa; phylum Chordata; order Ceratodontiformes; family Protopteridae; genus Protopterus; species Protopterus annectens. The sequence continues at coordinate 1,858,242,306 of NC_056729.1, read as the reverse complement.
GGTGAGTAGAGTGTATTGTTTAAAGTTTGTTTAAAGTTTGTCTTGTTGTGGGATATGTCGAACCTCCCCAAACAAGATTTTAAGCGATGCACTGTGTGGCCACAAATTATAACCTGTTGATGGCCCATTTAGCCACTGATTGCTCTATTTGCGCGGGTTTTAACCCACACGCCCTTAAGGATCGGGGGCCAAATTAGTTATGAAGGGTGTGGTCCCTTCTACTGAGGTGGCTGCCTCTTCTTCTGTTTCGGTCACAGCTCTTGCTGTGACTGCCTCTCCTTCTACTTCTGCCTTCCTTCTCCTCCCTCCCAAGCTGGGACTCATCCTCCTGCCTCTAAGCCTGTGGAAGTGGAGCATAGAAAAGACAGAGAGAAGGAGAGAGAGCACAGACCTGAAAAGAGAAAGAGGTCCCCGGACCTTTCGGCTCCGACCGGACCTCCTACCAAGAGTCAGCCTAGGCACAGTGACTCCCCTCAGCTCCGATCTCCTAGATTTTCTCCGGAGCCGGAGGTGCCCCGACCACTTTCTAGAGCCTCGGTTCCTTGACCCACCAGGTCGGAGTCCATGGCTTCGCGGTCCACCCGCAGTATCTCTGAAGTCGACATGGATAAAATGATGCAGAGATTTATTCACACACAAACTCAGATGGGAGTCTTACCAGCCCCCTCTCTCTCTCTGGAGGGGGGAGCTCACTTCCCTTCTTTACACCAATATCTCCTTCTCTGATCCGACCCCTGTTTCGGAGTACATGGATCTGAGAGTGCCCCTTGTCAGGGGATCGGCACCGATGGTACCTGTCCCTCGACACCAGCAGCTGCCTGGAGTGTGTCGGATCTGACTAGTTCGGATCTGAGTGGCTCTCGGAGCCGGACCCTGGGTGTCAGATCCGAGGGGGTGCAGCTGTTTCCATCGGCTCTGACTTTGTTGGGTCACGGCCCCCTCCTTGGACTGCCGTCTACTTCGGGCCCGACACCGATCCTCGCATCGGACTGGGGAGAGCGGTTACCTTAATGATGTCCCAGGAAGCTCGCTCTCCCTCTGCGTTTGACATTGTGGAAAGGGTTCTCTCCAATGGATCGAGGCCCCTGACTATATCTTTGGACTCTGCCCCGACCCCTTCTGTTTTGTGTGTGAATCCCACCATTTTACCACACAGGCAGCCCGTGCTCAAGGAGCCCAAGGCGGTTCCCCCTGAGGAACAACAAGTGGTTTGCGAGTTCCCTCTGGAAAGCCCCACCGGAGAGGTTCCTCGCAAGCATACGTGCAAGAGGAGGCACTTGGACTCCTCCCCAGAGTCCCTCACCGAGGACATGGATTTGGATGATGGGGCAGGTTCCCCCAGAACTCCTCCTGATGATGTCTCCTTCGGAGACATCATGGAAATCTTGCGCCAGAGGGGAGGCTGGTCCACCCCAAAACCTTTCTCAGATGAATCCGTGTTCCTGGAGACTTTTGGCATGGGCCCGTCTACTTCCTGGGTGTCCCCTCCCATGGATCCTTTAGTGGATTTAGTCACCTCACGGGCTTGGAAGGAGCTGGACACTGTGAACCAGTCCCTAAATGCCAAGATATTGAGCCCTCCCACAGACAGACCAGCTAGGAATAAAGGGTCCCCTGTAGATGCTATGGTGGTAGCAGCTGCCACCAAAAAGAAACTAGCCCAGGAGAGTTCCTTGGTCCATCCTCCTGACCATGAGTCTAGGATGATGGCCCGCCTAGGGAAGCGTGTTTATGCATCAGTGACTTTTTCCGTCAGGGTGCTGAACTATCTGGCCCATGTTACTAGACTACAGAGCGACCTGGTTAAGGAACTGGCTGAGTCTCCCCCAAAGTCCATGTCGCAGGAGGGTAGGGCTACGTTCTCCATGAGGATGGCTACCTTGACAGCAGTTTCAAACATGTCCATGCAACTCCTCTCACACGGGACTGAAGGAGCGGCTAGGGCGGCTGGGTCTGGCGTGTCCATGAGGTGTAATGCCTGGCTCAGATTATGTCAGTTCATGGACCCCTTCAAGGCGTCTTTTGTGAATGCCCCATATGACGGATCTTCCCTCTTTGGTAAAACCGTCTGAGACACCTTGGTCCAGAATGAGAAATATGGGAAGACACTGTCTGCTGTCAGAATCCGCTTCTCGAACCCTCAAAGATCCTTTTCCCGGAATCAGCGAGGGAAAAAGAAGATGTGGTTCTGGAAGTCTCAGTATTCCTGGGACACTCAGGGCTCTTCTTCCCCTAGAGGCAGAGGGGGACAGGATAGATGCCAGCCCAGAGGCAGAGGGGGTCTGAGGAATTTTGGGTCTCGAGAACCATTCTCGGACAGGCCTCCACAGCAACTCTGAGGGGTTGCCCGACTGCTCTGCTCAGGAGGCAGTCGGGGGTCGCCTGTCATTGCACCTGGTGGCATGGGAGTCTGTGTCATCAGACCATTGGGTGCTTCAGATAATTTCCAGAGGCTATTCAATCACGTTTGTGGTTCCTCCTACACCTTACAAACACCTTCCAGATGTACCACCCACACAAAGGGAGGCAGCAGTGCTAGAAGTTTCCAAGCTGCTAGAGAAATGACCCATTGAACCCGTCCCCCAAATCAGTCCAGATTAGGCATCTACTCCAGGTTCTTTTTGGTGCCAAAAAAGATGAGGGACTTAAAGCCCATTCTGGACCTATCTACTCTGAACTTGTCAGTTGCCAAAGAGAAGTTCCGGATGGTCCCTTTACAGTCCATTATGCCGTACCTGCAAGAGAGCGACTGGATGTGCTCATTCGACCTCCAGGACAATTACTATCACATAAAGATGCACAGAAGCTCCAGGAGGTTTCTCCGCTTCCGGCTAGGAGCCAATTGTTATCAGTTTTGAGCCCTACCCTTTGGTCTCACAACAGCCCCCAGGTTGTTCACCAAAGTGATGGCAGTAGTAGCGGCTCACCTGAGGCTTCAGGGGATTCAGGTCTACCTTTACCTGGACGATTGGCTCCTTACTGCTCCCACCAAGCATCTACTTTGTCGGACCAGAGATTATTTCCTTAAGCTTGCATACTATCTAGGGATTACAATTAACACAGCCAAATCTATTCTGAATACTGTCCAGGTGATAGAATACATAGAAGCACAGATAGACATGCTACAGACAAAAGTTTTCCTGACCACAGAGAGAGTTTGAAACCTAAAGATGCATGTCGCCTTCACAGGTTCATAGGTTGGTACTAGGCTATCAGCCCTATGGCCTATACAAGCCTAGCCATAACAATTCCCTGGCTATTTCTTCCCACAGTATTTACTTCCCTGGACCCCTGTCTAGCAGGTCGACTGACGTGATCCCTGAGGTGAATTTCCTATCCCCCATCCAATCATCAAGGTTCCTTTTGAAGAGGGCCAAAAAGATGCTCTGCTTGACATGTATGGGCAGTCTATTTCAGTGTCTGAGGAGTCCCTGGGTCAGGAACCTATCCCTCCAGCATGTTTTGTTCATTGTGATGGCAAGGTTTAGATCCCTGGAGTGTGTGGCTCTGAGGGATTGGGATTTCTTTAAGTGTAGCATGTCCAACAGCTCTGGGTTTGACATCGCCTTGTATGTTAAGCAGAGATCGCCTCTGAGTAGACAATATGCGACAGAGTATAGGTGGAGTTATTTAGACGGTCAGCATAGGGCATCTGCTTTAGACCTGCGATTCTTCTAGTGAGGTATTTCTGCAGCCTTTCCAGTAGTTGCAGATGCCTTGATAGGTACATACCAAATGGAGAGTTGTATTCTATAATGGGTCTAATGAGGGATGAGTACAGTGGGGCAATGACCTCCTTTTTTCTGAATGAAAAGCCCTTAGTGATGAGGTTTGCCACATTGAAGGATTTCATGACTGTTGTGGCGATGTGGTTATCGAAGGTGAGACCACTGTCCTCCTGTGTCCTTAAGTCTCTTATCACACTTTTGGTGTTTAGTGTACTGCCACCTATGTGGTAATTCATGGGTGCATGTTTTTTCCCACAGGGGATAGCTATACATTTCTTGGCATTGAGCTTGAGCCCATGGCTCTGGCACCAAGCATCTGTTTCTGTAAGGCACTTTTGTAGGATATCCACATCATTTGGGGATTCAGTAATGGCTCCCAGTTTGCAGTCATCTGCGAACTTTGTTAGCCAGAGTCCCTTAGTGTTGGCCTGTACTTCAGAGAAGTAGATGCCAAAGAAGAGCAGTCCCAGGACTGAACCCTGAGGTACTCCACTTGTCACTTGTCTGGAGCTGGATTTGGAGTCGACTACTTTTACAGTGTGGGTTTTGTCAGTAAGCCAGTTGTCAACCCATTTACCGATCTCACCTTCCCTCAGCAGAGTCGGTCTTGAGGGCCCTAGGTTCTATGGCAGTGACCATAGCACTCCTTCCATGTGCTCGATTACATATGTGAGTACTACAGTGGACTCTAGCGGTGCAGTGGTCCCTGTTGGATCTTCCATTGTCGCACCCAATACACCTCAGCCGAGTCTGCAGGTCGTCCCTTCTTTGGTGGATGTAGTCTTCGGAAATTTTGGAAGGACGACCTTTTGTTCCAGATCCTGCCCAAGCCACAGTGACCACAGACACCTCCCAACTAGGGTGGGGGGGCATTGTTCGGGAAGGACAGTCCAAGGCATGTGGTCCCCGATCGAGAACAGTTTGCATATAAATGTTCTAGAGATGAGGGCGGTCCTTTTAGCGTTGCACGCCCTTCATGCATTTCTACCTCTGGGAACCATTGCAATCCAGTCAGACAACATGTCAGTGGTCTGGTATATCAACAAACAGGGAGGGACCAGATCTTACCCCCTTTGTCATGAGGCCATGAGAGTTTGGGAATGGGCGATCTCCACTGGTCGCTTTCTGGTAGCAACGCATATTCTGGGACAGTCCAACATTCTAGTGGACAAACTAAGCCGGACTATTCTGATGCCTTATGAGTGGTCTATGAATCCTTCAGTAGTGGAGCAGATCTTTCTAGAGTGTGTCGACCTTGCTGCGATCTCTTCACATCTCCTTCCAACGTGAAGTGCATCGAGTTCTTTGCTCTGAACCCCCCTCCAGGGGAGTCCCCCAGAGACGCTCTAGTCCATCATTGGCCTCCCGGTCTTCTTTATGTTTATCCTCGTGTACCCCTTATTCCGAAGTTTTTACAGAAAGCTTGTCGACTGGGGAGCAAAGTGATCCTCATTGCCCTGTTTTGGCTTTGCCAGGTATGGTTTCCCTTCCTTTGGTCTCATCTTCTAGCTCCGCCTTGGATCTTGGATACCATTCAGGATCTCATTTTGCACGCCTCGAGGGTCCCTTATCCAAATCTGGACAGTCTGAGGCTCACAGCTTGGCTGCCTTAGTTCCCTTAATTGCTAGGACACCTGGATTGTCTTCTTCAGTTAGCTGTATTCTGGTGCAGCTCATAAGTCGTCCACCAGGAAGATTTATTGTAGCAAATGGAAGCGTTTTTCCTTTTAGGCTTCTCAAAGGAGTTTAGATCCGTTTACGGCTCCCGTTCCAGCTATTCTTGATTTTCTGGCAAATATTTTTCAACAAGGGGCTAGCTCATCTACAGTCAAGGTTCAACTAGCTGCCATTTCTCATTTTTATGTGGACAAGAATTCTGCTTCTTTAGCCTCGCCCAGATTGTGTAAAGCTTTTATCAAAGGTACTTTTTTCTTACGTTCTCTGGTCAAAGATCCCATTCCCCCATGGGACCTTACTATGGTACTTCAAGCGTTGGTTGCTCCTCCATTTGAACCTGCAGCCGCCACAGATTTTACGTTTTTGTCCTGGAAGACAGCATTTCTAGTGGCTATCACCTCTGCTAGGAGAGTTTCAGAACTGCAAGTGTTGTCTGTCAAGGTTCCATACATGATTTTCCACAAGGACAGGGTTTCTCTTCTCACCAATCCTTCCTTCCTCCCAAAAGTAGCATCGGAGGTTAATATCAATCAAACTATCAATTTACCTGTTTTCTTCCCAAATTTCACAAACAAAATGAAGTACAAGTTGCATTTGTTGGATGTTCATAGACAGTTACGGTTCTGTTTACACAGGACCAAAACCTTTTGTAAATCTGACCAGTTATTTGTATCCTTTTCTAAACCTTTTTTGGGTAAATCAATCTCTAAGGTTACCATTGCTAGGTGGATCTCCCTATGTATCCTTCAGCTCTACAAGGATAAAGAGTTTCTTTTCTTAATCATAAGTATTGTAAAAGCCATCATTAAATGAAAAAGGCTGCATAGTGTGTGTGTGTGTGTGTGTGTGTGTGTGAATATATATATATATATATATATATATATATATGTATGTATATATAATATACTTCAGACCATAGAGAAGGCCATGGATTCCTGAAAAAGCTGAAGATCAAAGCAAAATGAGAGAAAATTTAGACAAAAGTATTTTCTATGGTGTGGGCAGCCAGCAATGGGTAGAGAACATGGGGTAGATGTGTACGGGGGTGAACAGGTTGTAGTTGGGGTGCCATGGTGCCCTTTGCCTATGGAACCATTTTAGTGTTGGACAGCCCTGTACTTAGGGCTGTCATAATGTGTCATCACTAAATACCAGCCACTGTCAATATTAATCTGTGAAATGGGTCAATGTAGTGTGATGCACAGGCCTGTCAAATTGTAAGAGCATTGTTTTTACAGTTCTGTATATGTGTACTACTCCTAAAACTCTGCTGTGTAAACTAAAAGGGTGCTTAGAAGGGGTGAGAGTGAAGAGTGATACTTAGACTGAAAGTGTCTGGGGCCCCAGCTTGACACTTGCTAGGGGCCCCAAAATGTTAACACCAGCCCTGAGTAGATGCAAGAACACCAGATATAGTGGTTCATGAAAAAAAGACAAAAGTAGTAATCACTGAAATTGCTACACATTGTGATTACAATGTCTCGTACACTAGATTGAAACAATACTAATTTAATGAACTTTAATCATAGCCTGACTTAGGAATGGGATCCTCTCCCATAATGGTATTAGAAGCCCAGAAGATTTGGAAAAATTAAACCAGACATCTCCCACATCGACTTAAGCAGCATGTTTATAAAAGAATATGCAATCTGCCCAAGTTTAATCCAGACGTGTCCATTACTGCACTATCATCTGTTGTGGAATATCCAAAAAATCTTCCCATTAGATGATGTTATAAATAAATTCAATGCAACTTTCCTAAATAGCCTTGCACCTCCTAGAAGGAAGAGACTAAAAACAAATAATGCAATTTGGCTACCCAAAAAGAGTAGAATGTTAAAGCAGGATGGAGAAAAATCATGTAAAGAATGGTAGAAATATGAAACATCGCAGTATGTCGAAAACTTCAGAATGTTCCACATCTGTACCAAAAAGCAAATAAATGAAAAAACTGCAATGTAACAACATTCAGAACAATAGTTAATACAATCCTTAAAATTTCTGGTTATCTAGTATAGAAATCTTACATCCTGGTCAAAAATTCAGCCCTAATTCCTCTACCAATAACGTATCACTGAAACTTGCAATAGAGTTAATCTCTTATTTCATAGATAGTATGGTGTTCCTACACAAGGATTTCCACATCTAATCCCAGTCCTGCCCAACAACCACATATCACTATGTCCACTTTCACCTTCAAACCTATGCTCTCATCCTATATAAAAATACTCCTAAACTCAAACCGTGCTGATGACCTTCCAAGTGAGTACCTTGAAATAGCAGCAAATAGCATTGCCTGTCCTGTCTCAGGCCTTATAAATAGGTCAATCCAGGAATCCCACATTATGTTCTCTCTTGGAAAAAAATCACACATTATCTTTCCACACAAAGGAGAAAATTCAATAAACATCACTAACTTTAGACCTATAGTAATGTCAAGGTCACAGGAGAATAGTAGGCTAATTGCCCTGATGGGCCAGTTTAAGCTGAACCAATAATCCAATGTCAGAATCAAATTGTGTACTTTGTGTGTATGAGGTGAAGACCTTAACCATTATGATAAACTCACCATCTCTGAAATACTTGAAAAATTTACTCAAAAACAATTGCTAAAGCATCTTATGCAGGAAGAAATGTCCCTCACACAACGCAGCTTTCATACCTCCATAGTACTAACACTGCTCACTAAATACTGTCACTAAAGTTAGAGATAATGACAAACTAGGCCCCCCATTTCTGCACTTGTCTAAAGCCTTCAACACAATTTGTTGCAGCAAACTTCTACTTCAAATGTCCACATTAGGTCTATCACAGCCCACCCTTCTGTGGTTCCAAAGCTACTTCTCCAATAGGTATCAGTCAGGAAAATGCCATTCCACCCTCTCGCCATACCTCTCAGATATCACTAGTGTACCAGAAGGCTCTATGCTTGGTCTCCTCCTCTTGAACATTCTCTCCAACATCCTCCATAGATCCACATAACAGGCCTTCCTAATACAATATGCTGATGACTCCACACTCATATGCACATAATCTGGCACATCTCCAAAACATTACTCAGGAAGCTGTAACAGCCACTGAAACATGGCTTTGTAACTCACAACTCATGGTCAGCCCCCGTCCCAAAAAATATATATATATTTTTCGCCCACATCACTGTCTTATGAAAAACAAAATTTAAAATCCACTCACTTAATAATGCAGCATCTGAAGTCACTTCCAGTAACAAATAATGAGGGAGGGTAGCGGGTGATAAAAACTAAGACTGACTAATAATAATAATAATAATAAAATGGACGATAGTGACTAATTCTGCAGAAGACTGCAAACTAGTAACAGTCACTGAATCCCCAAGCGACTTGGCCATCCTGCAGGAAGGTTTGTCTCAAATAAATAACTGGTGTCAAAATTATGGCCTGAAACTAAATGCCAAAAAAATTAATGACTGTTTCTTTTAGGAAGTCATCTACCCAAGAGAACTACAACATTGACGATACGACCCTAAGACTTGGCCCTGTTCAGGATTTGGGAACTTATGTGGACAGCAACCTAACTTTTGACTAACATGTATCTTCTATTGTAAGAAAGTCCTTCTATATTGCACAGATTATGAACAAAGGGATTGTGTTGTCATTGACCCCCCTTTACTCAGCCGTCATTGGGCAAATCATTGCATATAATGCCCCCTTTGGCATGTATCTGTTCAGACACATGCAGCAACTGGAAAACCCACAAAGGTACCTTACTAAAAGGATACAAGGCCTAAAATATGTCCTACGTGGACCGACTGAAGCCCTGTCACTATACTTGGCATCATACAGACTGCTAAAACATGACCTGTGCTTGTCATAGAAGACATCCTCTGACCAATTACTGATGGATTTACTGCATATCAGTAAGTCAAATGGCCTCAGAAATACTTAGTCCAGGGATCTAAACCTCATATTTCACAAAAGATACCACTGCTATGGAACAGACTCCCCATCCACATAAAACAAAGTTCAGCTCTGTCCATTTTCAAGTGCAACTTAGGTCTATGGATGGGAAACAGGAAATTTACCCCAGGATTGCCCCTGTACTAATAATGGACATATGCAGCTCCTAAATACTTTATCCTATGCATGGGTCTCCTTAAATTATCTATGGTATGATCCCAGTTATTCTCATTAGGGGTAATATACAAGTGTCAACCATGTGACAGATAAGGACAATCTATAACCAAATGGGATAAGTTATTTCTAATGCAAAAATGGAAACTGGCTAAAATTAAAATGTCCTACAAAGGTAGCTAGCCTAGTACTTACCTATGAGCATATAATCTTAGATTTGACATACATATACAAAACTGCATAAAAACCTCACCAAAAACCCAGAATACCTTACAGATCCAAAAACTTTCTCACCAACACAACTAAAGCTACACTTGCCACTACTTACCTCCTCCACTCACTGCTTTATGGCACTCTCTAGC
>NC_056729.1:1858200538-1858231930 GCF_019279795.1 Protopterus annectens | reverse complement strand
GGATGCCCAGGGCCCTGCATTACAAAGGAAATAATATTGGACTACACATCTCCATGGTATCAGCTAGTTGAAATCCTTACATACATGAGTGAAATGTAACTTACTCAGTAGTGGGGCGTAGGGCATTTGCCGGGCCTCCTGGATCCAACGGTTCAATTGGTCCTGCTTGCGTCTCTTCAGGTCCGCATGGTGGTGACGGACCTGCTCACCAGTGCGTGGAATGCTAGTAGCACTGGTCAGATCACGAGCCAACTGGTCCCACGCCTCTGCCCTATATGCTCCCCATGAGACCTGGCCCTGCAAGAGTTGGGCCTCGTGATGATGGACAAGGAGCCACACCATGTATCTGGACTCCTCAACGCCCCAACGCTGTGCTCGAAAGCAACGTCTCTCACCTACTCCACTCATTCTGACTGCAAGTCTGTTCTACAATCAGTTATGCTGTGTATTCCCGCCTATGGGGCTTATATATGCCGCTTTTCCCGCACATTTCTCTGATTGGCAGTTTTGGAATTGTATCTACTTCACTGAAAATGCTTTATGCTCCATTCTGGATTTTATCCCATATATATGCTATTTCTGCATTTCTAGGTATTGCTGTCATGGCTTAGTGGTTTAGTTCCTTGACTCTAGTGCATGGTATCCTGGGTTCGAATCTGGGAACTGATTTTTGATTTTCCTGACAGGAATGAGTTGAGGACCTGTCAATCAAACATGCCAAAAGCACTTTTAAGCACTTAAAACCAGGTCTGCGCCGCTTGCTTGTGAGGTACGCATGCGCACTGCCAGTTAGCTTGTGGGAGCGGCGCGCAAATGGTGTGCGCTGGGATAAACCTTAATTGGCTAGTGCCACACATGTTCAGCTAAGCACAGCTAGTTGCAAACAGTTTCAGTCTGTTAAACCAGTGCTTAGCAACGGGCACACAGTTTGCAGCTTTTTAAACACTACTCGGCTAGAAGCACACTGTCTCACAGCAGCTTAGCTATCAGTACATTTCTGACTATTTTTATTATTGTCTTACTTCAAAATATATGCTCCATTTCATTCCATTTTACAAAAGGGAATACTTTTACATTTGTACAATACTGTCAGGGGGCTTTGTAGTGCTTATTTACAAAAAAAAGGTTGTTGTGGGGGCTCGAACCCTGCTTGCCTACTCTTAGGCTGGCAACTCTACCGCTGAGCTATTACTTCTTGGCTTACTTTGCATATTTAGTTCTGATATCCTTTTCCACTGACTGCTAACTGTGATTGCGCTAGTAGCACACCCGCGCACACGAGCGCACACAGTAGCAAACATTTACGGGGTTTTAAAAAAAAATAGGTTTTAATTTAATTATATTACATCTCTTCACTTTCTACACTGATGTTCTGTCGGGGCATGTGTTGTGCTGTGTGTTTATTCACATTTCCATGGCCTCTTTCGTGGCTGTTTACTTTCAGCCATTCTAGTCTTCCGGGGGCGTGTCCGTTTGCAGGGCTTAACCTACAGACACACCCCCTACTCTCACACGGACCGTGTAAGAGTTACTAGGGTGATTCAGCATGCCTCATGCACCTCATGCATATGCATGACATGCTGACATCACACTGTTTAACTGCAGCCTCCGTGTAAGAGTTATAACTCTTACACGGAGGCTTCGTGAATCTGGTCCCTAGTTTTTGTTGTGTTTTTTTTATTGAGCTACGAATGTGATGGTTGAATTTAAGTTCATCATCAATTATTACTCCAAGGAGTTTTGTTTGAGTGTCAACAGAAATTTTAGTTCCATTAAGGGATGTTACGGAAAAGTTCTGTTTTGCATGTTTCAGATTTTTAGGTAGGGAAAAGTAGTAGCATAGTTTTGCTCGCATTTACTAGGAGTTGGTTGGATTGTAGCCAGTTTTCAACTGAGTGGAGTGAGTTTTATGTAAGGGATTGAAGGTTTTTTATGTTGTCAGCAGAGTTGATGATAGTAGAGTCATCAGCATACTGAATAATATTGAATTGGGGGCAGGCTGAGAAAAGGTAATTGGTAAATACACTGAAGAGGAGAAGGCCCAATATTGAACCTTGTGAGACCCCTGTCCTAACTGCTAGAAAGGGGGAGTAGGAAGAGTTCCATCTAACAGCCTGCTGTCTATTAGTGAGGTAATCACAGAACCAGGAGGTGGTGGAGTTTGAGAAGCCTAGGTTGGAGAGTTTATGGTGAAGTATGGTATGAGATACGGTGTTGAATGCTTTTGACAGGTCCAGAAACAGGGCTGATGCTATTTTGCTATTACCTATGACTTGAGCAATGTTATTAGTAAAGGATACAAGAGCGGTAGCAGTGCTATGTGTGGGGCGGAAGCCATGTTGAGTTGGTTTTCTTGTAGCAGATGATTAAGTACTTGCTTATGGATACATTTTTCCAATATTTTGGAGAGAGGAGACAGTATGGCAATTGGTCTGAAACTGGTTGGCTCAGTGGAGTTTCTTCCTTTATGAAGAGTTACTACAAAAAATGTCTTCCAAATTTCAGGGACTTTGCCTTCTTTTATGGATCTATTAATCAGGATCGATATGGGGTAAGCTAGAGATGTAGCTGCATGTTTAAGGAATAATGGAGGAAGGTTATCAGCTGAGGGTGAACCAGGTTTTAGTTTAGTTAAGAGCAACTTGGTATAAGAGGTGGGAACAGGTGATAGTGAGAGTGAGGGTGAGAGAGGTATCAGAGGTGGATGAAGATGTAGATGGATTGAAAGAGGTGCGGGTGGAGAAGTTACAGTTAAGTTTTCAATGGTTTCAATGAAGAATTTATTAAGGAGGGTTGCTATTTCCAGAGGAGTCTTATCAGAATAAGGTGTGGGTGGGATAGGAGTACCAGGTGAGAGAAGTTTATTGATACAGTTCCAGAATTTTTTTAGGATTACAGTAGGGATTATTAAGTGAGGACTGGTAATAGTTCTTTTTATCAAGATTGATTTGTTAGCTTTGTTTCTAAGTTCCCTGTAAGAGATAAGGCTGGAAGAAGTATTATTGCCTTTCCAAGTTTTCCAAGCTTTATCTCTGGTCTTCATGAGTGTAAGGGTAGTTTTAGTTAGCCATGGGTCATATCTAAATTTGATGCGAGTTTTCCTAGTGGGGGCAAGGGAGTTGAGGATGGACAGAAAGGTGTTGAAGTGTAGGACTGCTTCATCAAGAGTGAGATTAGAGAGAAAGGACCAGTTTATAGTAGAGAGGAGGTGATTTAGTGAGTCAGGAGAATAGCTAGACAGATCACAGGTCACCTTATATCGCTGTGCTTTATGCAGGTGTTCAGAGTTTCTGTGAACTAGTAAAGGTAGGTGGTCACCTAATGTATCTAGTAGAGTGGTTGGATTATGGTAATGTTGAGGGTGAGATACTAGTATCCAGTCAATAAGTAAACCAGTAGAGGAAAATTTATGAAGGTGGGTAGGGGAAGAGATGAGCTGTGCGAGTCCATACAGGTTGAGAGAGGTAGCAGATGATTCTTTATTGATCTGCAGCCAGTCAATATTGACATCTCCTAGTATGATGGTTTCATAAGGAATAGTTTTAGATATCCAGGATAGAAAGTGTTCTAAAATGGGGACATTAGTTCCAGGAGGGATATAAATTGATGCAATAGCAAGTTTTTTATGGTGGCTAAGTTTAAAGTCAGCTAATGTTATCTCAGCTGGGAGAAAGTCAGATATGGCAAAAGAGATAGGGGAGACAGACAGGCAGTTAGAATACATGATTCCGACTCCCCCTCCTCTTTTTGAAAGTTTGTCATGCCTGAGGATATTGTAGCTAGGAGGAAGGATTTCAGAATTAGAAATACTTGGTTTTAACTAGGTTTCACACAAGGCAAGTATGTTTGGGTTATGTTGAGTGATCCAAGCATGAATTGTGTTGGTTTTTTAACTATACTTTGAATATTTATAGATGAGAGGGTGGGTCTTTTTTGGGGAATAGTATTAGTAATGTATGATGGAGAGGTGGAAGAGAGCACAGAGGTGGTAGTGGTATTCAAAGTATTTTGAGGAGAATTGTTAGGACCTGGATTGGGGTGGGCATCTCCTGATAGCAACAGGTTGGATAATATGAAACTGATTATTGAAGAGATTGGGTGCATGTGTAGATATTTGTTTTTGTGGTAGACATGCTGTTTAGGTGTAAGGAAGTATTTGAATCGATGTATGGCAATAATGGCGAAGTTAGATAGGGAGGAGGAAATGTGAGTAAAGGTAGATGTGTTGTGGTTTGGAGATAAAGTGAGTGTAGGTGTTTTGGTGTGTATAACAGTAGTGCTTTGACAGCATGTGAGAACTGAGAGAAAGAGTAATGTAGTTGAAAGGAGAAGGAGAAATAGTATATTAAGAATAGCAGGCATATTAGTAATTAGAGTAGTGTCAGATAGATGAGATTGTTAGTTCAGAGGGTGATGAAAGACTATAGGAATGGTGTAAGAGTGTGAGTACTAAGGGGTGGAGATTTAAAGAGGTGTGGGCGTGTTGTGCTGTATGATTAGCTAGTGAAGTGGGTGGAGAAGGTGCGGCTAACTATAAAGGAAATTGAGTCAGGGGTGGGCGGGTGTGGGGGTAGAGTAGGGTTGCAAAGTGAGCCCGAGTGATAGCGACGGCAAAGAGCAGGTCGCACAAAACCAGATGGAACTAGCCCAAGAAAATAAATCAGCCAGGTTACTTCAGGTATGGTAGTTTGCAGCACTTTTACTGTTTGTAAATAACTTCTGTGTCCCTGTGTTTGGTTGTTATTAGCAAATGTGTAAGTTTTGATCCAATTGGCTTCCACACTCAAATAAACTTTTTTAGTTGCTTCCAGTAAGGAGTAACAGTCACAACTTGTGTGTTTGATTTATTTTAAAAATGCTCAGTGATACCAAAAAGCAACTGGTGATTGATTTAGAAGTAATGCTGCCACCTAGTGGTATAGCTTGGAACCAAGTCTACACTATGGGGGGGGGGGTCGAGCCAGTTGTCCCTGCAAGTGTGCACTACCCTTACAGCAGATTAAAAGCTTAAGGATATATCCACATTAGGTATGTGGAGTGTTTGTTGCCTATATTAGTAAAAATAATTGATTCTTTCTAATGGTACGTACATTTACTTTTGAAACATTTATTCTCAAATGCTTAGGTTGATGGTTGCCTAAAACAGCTTCAGGTTGCAATTGAGGGGACCTCCTGTGGGTGAAGCTAACTGTGGAAACTGTTCTGTAAGGGACAATATAAGAAATATTAGGTGGCTGAAAGTAGTGCACTGGAGTTAGAATATGAGGAGTTAGTTACACAATGCCTAATACCTTGTAGCTACTATGCTGAGTTTCAGACATTTAACATAAGTACAATGTTTGGCATTCAGTCAACTTTTCTGTATGGTTGACAGGTAACAATGACAGCATTAATAACTCGTACACAGTGGAGAGCCTTTCAAGAAATGAAAACCAAGTTTCCTTCAAATTAAATGTTTATAAAGTCTAGGAAATCAGAAATTATGAAGTTATGGATTGTAAGTTACGCTAGACCCAAATTAGAGTATGGAATAATAATTACAAAAGGTTAACATAGTTTAACTTTTTACTCCATTTCATGGTGATATTTAAGTGGCGACCTTAAGAAGAGAGCAATTAGAGACAAATACCTCTAGCAATGTTTACAGTTATCAAAACGTAGTAAAGAATCAGACAATCTGTGTAGGAGATGATAAAGGAATGAGAGATGTAGTAACTTGTTCTCTGCAAGAGTAGCTGACACATGGAATAACATTTATCATTATAACACACTAAGCACTACTTTAGAATTTTTTAAGAATGACTGTTCTTGTGCATTTGCAAGCTAGAATTATTGCCCATGCCTAAAATATTTTTATGTATGTACATGTATGTAAAATGCATGCATATAAATAAGCTGATTAATCGACTTACTACATTATATATAGAAGGATGCCTTCATTTTTTATTTATGTTTTATTTTTAGGTGTAATAAGAAGTTATGTCTTACCATAACGTTCCACGTTAGTTTTCTTCTCGCCTTCTTTCTTGCTGGATGGGATCGGAGCCTACCTCGGCTCCGACTCGGCATATACTATAGCTCAAGAGTTATTTTTACCGACTCAAGGTAGCCCTATATCCCACAATACCATGCGCTAACTCCCCAGATCTAGTTTGGAAGCTAAGACATAGTATATTCCTTGTAAAAATAATAATATGGAATACTTGCTAGTAACTCTAAGGATACTAGGAAAAAAGGACACAAGATGTTGCTTGTCCAGAGATGAAGGAACTCAAACTCGAGTCTGTCCAGGCTAGGGGGCAGGAGGGAGGGACGTAAAAGAAGGCGAGAAGAAGACAACTAACATGGAATGTTATGGTAGGTACATAACTTCTTAATGTTAAGTTGTCATTCTCGCCTTCATTCTTGCTGGATGGGACAGCGTCCCTAGCATCTAGTCCTGGGTGGCTCAATGAAACAGACTCCTGAGTACAGTGGAACCAAAGTCAGCTCTATTTCTGGAGGCTAAATCAAGCTTGTAATGAGCAATAAAGGTATGTTTAGAAGCCCATGTAGCAGCTGCACAAATAGCATCTAGTGGTAACCTAGCTTGAAAGGCTGTTGAAGTTGATAATGCCCTGGTTGAATGAGCCTTAGGCCTAAAGGGAAGTTGCTTGTGTCTCAACTCATAGACCAAGGTGATAATAGATGTCAGCCATCTGGAAAGAGTAACTTTCGATACCAGAAGTCCTTTTTTGCCTGCAGCATGAGAGAAAGAGCTGATCTGACTTTCTGAATTGTTTCGTCCTGTCTAGGTAATAGCGTAATTGGCGATGAACATCTAATGAATGCAATTTTTGTTCAGCCCTGTTGGTATAGTTTGGGAAAAAAACAGGTAAATCAATGGAGTGGTTTAGATTCGCTTCCGATAACACTTTTGGAAGGAAGGAAGGGTTTGTTCTGAGGGTTACCCTATCTTTGTGAAAAACCAAATAAGGAGGGCGGACAGACAAGGCTTGAAGTTCCGAAACCCTTCTGGCCGATGTTATGGCTACTAAAAACAATGTTTTCCAAGAAAGAAGTTTGAGGGAGCAAGAAGCTGCAGGCTCAAAGGGGGGCAAAATTAGAGAGGCTAGTACTAAATTTAAATCCCACTGAGGAGGAGGTTCTTTAATTGGAGGTCTGAGTAAAAGAACGCCCTTCATAAAGGCTTTGCAGAGCTTGTGGGACATAATATTTGCTTCTGAAAGTCCAACATGAAAATTAGCAATAGCTGCTAACTGTACCCTAATGGTTGCCGATGATGACCCTGAATGAAAAAGCTCGGCCAGAAAGTCCAGAACCTCATGGATGGGTGCCTGGAAAGGATCCAAGGACCTATTCCGTTCCCAGTGTGAGAAACGCTTCCATTTACTCGCATAGGTCTTCCTAGTATTGGACTTATGGGAGGCCAGAAGGATGTCACGAACAGGGGGAGAAATAAGGGGAAGCCTGGCTATGGCTGGAAGTGAAGCAACCAAGCTGTGAGGCTGAAGGAATGTAGAGACTGATGCAGCTTGCCCGAAAGGTGGGTCAATAGATCTGGAAGGGGTTCCAGATGCCAAGGCTGTTCCAGTAGGTATTTGTGCAGGAACAGAAACCAAACTTGTCGAGGCCAAAACTGAGTAATGAGGATCATTTTGGATCTCAATGCGGTTGCTTTCTGAATTAATTGCGGAATCGACGGAAAGGGGGGAAGGCATAAAGAAGACCCCGGGGCCAAACGTGGACTAGAGCGTCTCTGAGGGGTTGGCCTGGCAGAGGAAAAAGTGTGAAGAAGTCGTGGCATTTGTTGTTTTGGAGGGTTGCGAAAAGGTTGCAGCAAGGCTGGCCCCACTTCTGAAAAATTTTCTCTGCTACCGCTTGATTCAGAGACCACTTGTGAGGCATGAAGATAGTTCTGCTCAGCCTGTCTGCTATGACGTTGGAGTTCCCGGGAATGTGCATTGCTATCAGGAACCGTTGAGATGAAATCGCCCATTGCCAAAGTCTGAGTGCTTCTCGACAAAGGGGATAGGACTTTGTTCCGCCCTGCTTGTTTATGTACCACACCACAGACATATTGTCCGTTTGAATCGCTATAGTCCCTGTGGGAAGAGAGCTCTGAAGGGCTTGCAACGTCAAAAGCACCGCCCTCACCTCCAGGACATTTATGTGCAGGAGGCATTCTGACTGTTGCCAAGTGCCCTGGACCATCCTGCCCTGATAATGCCCCCCCACCCGATCAGGGAGGCATCAGTTGTGACAGTGGCAACTGGAGGGGGGAGAACAAAGGGACTGCCCTGAAAGATTTGAGGGGAGACCATCCACCAGGAAAGATGTTTCAAGCAAGATGGGGTTATTACAATGCTGTGGGTCATTGGTAGCTGTTGAAAGTACCACTGGGAGAACAGCATCCATTGAAGAAGTCTCATGTGGAAGCGGGCCAACGGAAGTAGAAGAATCGCAGCTGCCATGAGGCCCAAAACCCTCAACTCTAGTTTGACCTGAACTTTGTTGGACTGGAACAAGGGCTGACTATTTTGCCTTATGTCTGTCACTCTCTGAGGTGGTAATGTTGCAGACATTTCTGTGGTGTTTAATACGGCGCCTATGAAGTTGATACATTGACAGGGCGACAAGGAGGACTTTGCAAAATTTATAGAAATACCCATACTGTTGCAAAGTTGAATGGTGTAATCCCTGGCTATTATGAGATCCTGTTTGGTGGTAGCGGAGATGAGCCAGTCGTCTAAGTATGGAAACACCTGGAATCCTGTCTCAGGTGAGCCGTGACCACTGCCATGCATTTGGTGAACACCCGTGGGGCTGTGGTGAGACCAAAGGGCAGGGCCCTGAACTGAAAATGACTAACTCCCAGCCGGAAGCGGAGGAACCTCCTGGAGCGCCTGTGTATCTTTATATGTTAGTACGTGTCCTGGAGGTCTAAGGAGCACATCCAGTTGTCTCTGCCCAAAAAGGGTAGAATGGACTGCAGTGTAACCATCCAAAACTTTGACTTTAGAACAGAGCTGTTTAATCTGCTGAGATCCAAGATGGGTCTCCACTATCCTGTCTTTTTCGGTATCAAAAAGAATCTGGAGTAGATTCCGGATCCTAGCTGATCTGCTGGGACTGCCTGGATGACTTTTTTCTAACAGCTTTTTTATTTCTAGCTGAGCCTGACCCCTTTGTGCGGGTGGTATGTCTGGTAGGGGTTTTGGCGGTTGTACCAGAGGGGAAGTGAAAGGGATTTTGTAACCCTCGGATATGATCTTCTGTACCCACGTGTCTTTGGAGACGGATTGTCAGGCTTCCGGGTACAGAGATAATCTTCCCCCGACTGCCTCTGAAGGCGGACAGTCGGGCAGCTTCTCAGGGATGCTGGAAGGGTTGGTCAGGAAAATATTCCCTAGAACCCTGGTTTTGAGGACCCCCTCTGCCTCTGGGGCAGCGTCTGTTATTATTCCCCCCCTGCCTCAGCCATCAAAAGGGGTGTTGGTGAAGGACGCCTTGAAGGGGTCGGAAAAGTTACAAAGCCGCATCCAAGCATGACGTCTGAGCGCAACGCCTGTGCCAGCGGCCCTACTCGCTCCATCGGCTGCATAAGAGATAAGCCGCATGGAGGAGTTAGCAATGGAGTTCAGGGTAGCCAGAGAGTTTATTTTGTCCTTAAACCCCGCAGCAGAAGGATCCTGTACCGTTTCACAGAGTTCTTTGAGAAGGTCTCTCTGAAGGCGGGTGAAATGACATAAGTAGTTCAGCGATCGCATAGAAAAGGTCGCTGAAGCAAAGGTCCGCTTGCCGTACCTGTCCATAGTCCTAGACTCTGTTAGCAGGATGTACAGGTACAGAAGGATCTGAAAATTCCTTCTTAGTGGCTGCTGCTACCACCATAGGATCAACTGAAACACCCTTGGCGAGGAAAGATTTATCATCAGGCGCCGAGATAAATTTCGATGGTCTCCTAGGGGTGGGTTCCATTGAATCAGGAGCTGCCCACGCCTTTCTAGCCACCACCTCCATTAGTGGGTTGAAAGGGGGAGACACCCAAGATGTGGAAGGGCGAGATCCAAAAGCGTCAAGGTAGACTGACTCGTCCTCGGAAGGTTTGAGAGTGGACCAATTTCCCCTCTGTCTTAGGATTTCCAAGATGTCTGAAAATGAGACATCCTCAGAGGGGGATCTGGGTGAACCTTCCGACTCCTCCAAGTCGGTGTCCGACGTGACAGACTCGGGGGAGTCTATGTTCTTCCTCTTGCACTTTCTTTTTCGAGGGGGTTCCCCTGAAACTTCAGGGGAGCCCTCGGAAGAGGAGGAGACACCCAAAGTGGGTACCCTATGTTTTGGACCTCTGCTGTCGGGTATGAGAGAATGGCCAGAGACCGTCACAGGCACTACAGAGGGAGGAGCCGCAGAACTGAACCTTGGAGTGGACACTGGGTCCAGCACACTCCTCATCACCTCGAAAGCTCCCCCACCAGACACCAAAGGTAGCTCCGGCTCCGAAGATATCGGAACCACCCTGGGAGTGGTTAGGGAAGGCTCTGAGAATGATGTCGGGGCCGAACTAACCAGAGCCGAAGCTCCGAGAGGGAGAGCGGGGTCAGACAAGGGTCCGATGCCACTTACCCCCTCGGAGCTGACAATGGAGTCCCGGCGCCCGGACCTCTCCATGGTCGGAACCAATGAAGAGATCGGAGCCGACGACACCGGAGCCGAAGGAGGAAATATCGGCTCTGACGTTGGCAAGGTCACGGTTCCGACGAACTCCTGCTCCGAACCCGAAAGATGAATGGAAGGAGCCACAGTCTGTTGAGATGGACTCTGGAGCATTTGGGCCAGTGCCTGAGACTTAATCAGTCTACTGACCACTCTCTTGATGCCATGGTCGGAGAGCCTGGACGACCTCGAAGAGCGAGTCCTATGGCTCCGCTCCGATAAAAGAGGGGAACCCGGAGCCGATCTGACTGACTTTAAAGACAGGGACCTAGAGTGCTTGCGCGCTGGGGTCGATCCGACAAAGGGATAGGAGCAGAAGCCACTTTACTCACCTCGGAGCCAGCCGGAACCGAGGTCGGAGCCGTGTCGATAACGCCAGCCCTTGGCTCGGAAGCTGGAGCCAAGGGTTTGGCTGGTTTCAATGACTTCTCTGAGCCAGACTTGGACGGAGAATCATCGAGCTTAAGCAAGCCCCTCAAAATAAGTTTGTTACGCCTTTCCTGCAGGACTCTTGAACTAAATCCGTGACAAATGGAACAAGAGTCCTGCAGGTGTAAAGGCCCCAAACAATAGACACAGGAAGTGTGGCCGTCTGTCAGAGACATCTTCTGACAGCACGAATCACAGTTCTTGAACCCTGAAATCGTAGGATCTTTGGACATGATCCTAGAAAAGTTAGACACAATCAATCCACACACACACAATAAAAAATAAAATTAAAGGTTATGGGGACTGATTAACAAAAATTCCACACACACACACACACACACACACACACAGTCACTGAGGGGTGGGGAAGCTAAGATAAAGCCTGTAGGCTTAAGGGATAAGACTATAACTAAAAGAAGGGAAAAAGGGCTATAAAAGAGGTTATATAAACCACTAACTAGAAGGGTCTTTAAAAAGGTGACTAAGGGGAAACTATCGAAGGAAAAATCTAGCTTTTTTATAAGAAAAAAGTCTTTTACTGACCTGAGCCGGTAAAATCGCAACCTCGTAGCGAACTGGCAAACGAGATCTGTGGAGTTAGCGCATGGTATTGTGGGATATAGGGCTACCTCGAGCCGGTAAAAATAGCTCTCGAGCTATAGTATATGCCGAGTCGGAGCAGAGGTCGGCTCCGATCCCATCCAGCAAGAATGAAGGCGAGAATGACAACTTAACATTATTCTTTAAACTAATGAGTGTATATTACAGACATCTTGCATTGTCGTGATTGATCAGCAAATTCTGTTTGCAACAAAATATTACATTTGCTCTCAGCTGCAATTTGTACCATTTCACTGTACAACTGTTACATTATATCACAAATAGCCATGTATGCCTAGATAAGTCATTAGTTGCAAAACAGTCAAATAACTAAAACCAGGTCCTCACATGAGACCTGTGTGTCTGCTTGCTTGTTTATTTTTTAAATAAATAAAATCACAATTTCACATAGTATGTGTGTGTCTGTTTACTTATTTATGTATATATGTATGTATGAATGTCAGTTAAAATTGTACTAGCTAGTTCGACAGTAAACTCTGTAACCGGCATCCAATGGGGATTGGTAGATGCCGGATAACTGTAGTTTCTGTTTGCTTGACAGTTACTGTTAAAAACAAGCCTAATTAATACTGTACCCTATACTATTTGTTTGGTTTGACTTGTTTTCAGGTTGGAGAGAGAGGGACTTTATTCCTATCTTTCTTTGTAAAACTCTAAAAATGTAAGGTATGTTTCTCTGGGGGGAAAACAGAAAATGCAAAACATGAAAATTATACTGTATTTCTACAATATTTTTTTGCCGGTTGCTTTAGTGTTGGTTGCTTGAGTTCCAGTTAAGTGAGAGTTTACTGTAATTAGAAAAAAAATGACTGCCTAGTCAATGTGAATATACATGCAAAAAATTAATTTCTTATGATTTCGTGACACTTCAGCTATAACTGAAGGCATACCTCTCAGCCTGTAAGTATACAGACAAAAGTCTTAACAGAAACATTTAATTGGCTAAAGTAGTTACCAAAGTCCAAGATAAGAGAGTAGTGACTGGTACCTTTACTCAAAAGTGCTAACAAGAACAATAAGGTGCAAAGCAGAAGACAGAATCCATATGGCTGTGAGAAGATTAGGTACTCTCAGCAAATACCCTCTACCATTTATCTTCCAACTATCACTAAAGAACAGGTACTCACCACACTTTCCACATTTAAAAACACTGCATCAATGGGCCCTGATATTATCCATGGATGCGCTCTAAAATGCTTCAAACATGATCTGTCAGGCCCACTAGAATCTGTTCAACCACAGCCTCCAAACAGCTTCGTCCCTAGGGAATTAAAGACTGCAACTGTCACCCTACTACACAAAGGTGGACCATCAACTGATCCAGGGAACTAAAGGCCCATAAGTTTGTCTAATTTTACATGCAAAGTCATGAAAATAATTATCACTGACCTGATAAAGACATAGGAAATATTAAATAAGTTTTTTTTTGCTCTCAGATGCAGTTTGCACTGTATCACTACAAAACTGTTACATATCTATGCCTACATATATCATTAGTTATGAAACAACCAAATAAATAAAATTATGACTTCACATAGAACCTGTTTGTCTGCTTGCTTATTTATTTATTTTGTAAAATAAAGGAAACTACAATTTCACATGGAATACATGTGTCTGTTTACTTATTTATGTATGCATGTATACAGTAATACTTTCTAGTTCTAAGTAGGGAAAAATGACTGCCTAGTGTATAGGAATATATATGCAATACAAGCTATTAATTTCTTGGGATTTCATGACATTTCAGATATAACTGAAGGCATACCTCTCAACCTCATAGTATAGAGACAGAAGCCATGACAGAAACATTTCATTGGCTAAAGTAGCTACCAAAGTCCAAGACAAAAGAGTGGAAGACAATAACTTTACTCAAAAGTGTTACACAAGAACAATAAGATACAAGCAGAAGACAGAGTCCATAATACTCAAAGATGACCGGTTACTCTCCAGGAAATACCCTCTACCATTTATCCCCCAACCTTTACTAAAGAATGGGCCCTCACTGCACTCTCCAGAGGTAAACACACTACAGCAATGGGCTCGGATAATATCCAGGGATGACTCCTTAACAGTTTGAAACATGACATGTCAGGGCCACAAGAATCTCTATTCAGTCACAACCTCTAGACAGGTTTTGTCCCTAGGGAATGGAGGACTGCAGCAGTCATCCCTGTACATAAAGGTGGACCATCGATAGACCCAGGGAACTACAGACCCATAAGTTATACTATTCTTATATGCAAGGCCATGGAAAGAATTATGATGGATCTAATAAATAAAGATATAGTAAATCTTCAAATACTGGACTCATCCCAGTTTAGCTGCATCAAGGGTAGGTCAAATCTACTAAACCCAGTGGACTACTGTGAGAAGGCCACTTGAGCCATGGATGACAGACAAAAAAGTACATACTGCCTACCTCAACCTGGTAAAGGCATTCAACACACTACCTCACTTAGGTATTATAGACAAACTTTAAAATTTAGATATAAATCTCTGTGTAACCTGAAGGATAGTCAAATGGCTCATAGATAGGACACATGAACATCTCCACCAATAGGCCTGTTACTAGTGGTGTTCCATGGGTCTCAGTACTGAGACCTCTCCCATTTGGAATATACTTCTTTGAAGTCATAGCAAATATAGAGGGTCTTTAGCTGAACATATCTGCTGATGACTTCAATATGGGTGCAATGACTGACTCCTCCAAAGATGTAGATATCCTTGAGGAGGGTCTGAAAGCCAAGTAACTGGTGGAAGAACCATACCCCTCAACTCAATGCAAAAAAATTGCATATTTATACCTTATGGGAAGATAACCACCCTGGCAAATTACAACATTTGTAACACTCTCCTAAGAGTAGACCCAGGAATAAGGGACTTGAGGGCTCAGGTTGACAGTAACCCGAACTTTGATCAACATCATGGTGGTGAGAAAGTACTTGTGTGTGGTGCAAATAAGTTATGGCATGGCATGGCATCCAGACCTGGGGAGATCACAGTCCCACTATGCTCAGCTGTCATTAGACCAATAATTGATTGCAATGCACTCTTTGGCATGTACCTGACCAGGTATTTGCAACAAGTATAACAGCCACAGAGATTCTTCATTAAAAGAATACAGTATTTAAATAACATGTCCTATGTAGACCACCTCAAAGTCTTGTCCCTGTATTCAGTCTCCTACAAACTACTGAGAGGCAATCTATGCTTAACCTACTAGGCATTCTCTGATCCAGCCCTGATGAATCTGCTATATATTCACAAAACAAACAGCACAAGAATTACCCGATCTAATGATCTGAACCTCGTTTATAACATAAACAAAATATGCTGGAGAAACAGCTGCATGTTTCAGAGATTACCCCTTCTCTGGAACAGACTTACCATTTATCTCAAACACAGCTATTGTCTAAACCTATTCAAATGACATTTTGACCACTGCATGTAAAATCATAAATTCAGCCCTACTTGTCACCTGTAGCCTTTATGGACAGAAGCAACTTGCAGATGCTCTAAGGTCCAGGCATGTACCAAAGTTGTTCTAGTCCTGGGCACTGAAAATGAAAAAATTGGGGCATGAATGCCTAGGCTTAAAAAGGCTCCCGGATCATTGGCCTAGTAACCTGCTATGTAGATTTCTTCTAGTGAGTTGCAAATGCAAGAAATCACTTTCCTCAGAAATCTGTGAAACAAGAACATGTTGGAATTCAGGAATACACATAATAACCAAAATCAGCTATAGTGGAATGTAGGAAAAGGTAGGATACTGGTTAGCAATGAACTTCTCTTTAAATAAGCTACACTTTACTGGGTATAGCAGTGATACATACACTGTATTTTATACAGCATATATCATGGACAGAAATAGGTTAAAAAATAAAAAAGGCAACTGGGTGCACAAGTCCCAGGGTAAAAAAGTGCCCGATCCTCATATGCCCTTTGCTTCCATGACTGGAAAAATGAGAGTGTAGAATCTTTAAGACAAAGAAACATTCCTACAATTGGATTAGGCAAGGCTGAGGGGGAGGATGTCCCCCCTTGTAGAAGGAAGTAGTAGTCTACAAAAACTGATAGGCCAGAAAAGGGCCATAAAGATGATAGCGTGGCCTACTGAGGACAAGAAAGAAATTATATATTGTTACTGTTATGCAACAAGCCCAGAATTTCAAAACAGAAGATATTCAAAAAGACTGAGAGAAATTAGAGGAAAGAAAATACTTGAACAGAAATTGTCAAAAGCTTCAAATGCAAATTTGTATTCATTACTACAACAGATGCAAGAAAAATATTTAGACAAAGAAACTTCAGGCTGTCTGGAAAAAGAAGCAACTGAGGAAGTACCAAAAAGATAAAGAACAAAACCCAGAGCTTTTTGAAAGGGATAAAAAAAAAGACATGGACATGGGAAAGAGAGATCTCATATACTGCAATATCTATGCAAAAGTGAAAGCCAAAGTAATCAATACAAAAAATCAGCTCCAAAGATATTTGAAGAGAAATACAGGCAAAGGTATATTTTTTTCTGGAGCCTTTCTCCCCGGGCATCCACTGAAAAAGGGCACTAGCTCAGTTGGACTATCCTGGTTCACAAATGTCAAATAAATAAATATGGAAGCTTTCACAATACAAAAAATAAGATCACAAAAGGGAACGCAAACCAGAAGTAAAGTAGAAGTTAAACAAATAGAATCTAAACACAAGGAATACTTGCAAAGTGAAGGATTAAGTGTAGAAAGCCTAACACAGGTTATGTCACAGCATGAGGGAACAATGACTCCCCAAAGTAAGGAGAAACACGAAAAGTGGGAGACACCTGAAGAAGAAATACGGACATGGGATAGACAAAGACATGTAATATGGTGCAATATTTATGCAAAGGAGAAAAAACAAATCAATGCAAAAAAGTGGCACCAAAGATATTCGTAGAGAAACACAGGCAAACATATCTGGATATGGAAAATTTTACAATACAAAAATAAGAAAACAAAGGGGGGAAGTAGAAAAGAGAATTAGTAACGGGGAATTTAAAGAAACAACAGCTGAAGTTATGGATTACCTGTGAACTGAAGGATTCAGTGTAGGAAATCCTACTGTGACAGTGTTCATCGGTTCATAGGAGGTTACTAGGCTAATGGCCCTATGGCCTTTACAAGCCTAGCCATGTTATACCCATGTTCCCTAACTGACCTTGGTTAGATGGTCATTATTTGCATAGCAAGTCTATGATCAGCATCGACTACCCTTGTCCGTGAGGGACATAGGTACCACCCCCCCTAGTGGATTTGAAGTCTCCCATCTAGTTATCTAGTTTGTGCTTGAATAGGGTCATTAAGGAGCTCTCCTCACATGAAATGGGAGTTTATTCCAGAGGAGTGACAATCTCTGGGAGATATATCTATATCTGTCTCTACAGCATGTTCTGTTAATGTCATAGGCTAGGTTGAGATCCCCAGAGTGAGTGGCTGTTGTCTCATTTAATTTGCGGATGTGCAGCCTTTCCATTAGGGCAGGGTCAGAGACTACTCTGTAAGCCAGGCACAAGTTGCCTCTCAACAGCCTATAAAATACAGAGTACAGTAACAGGGCTTTCTGTGATTCTATAACTGTGACTCAAAGACCTAAATAGATGCTCATGGCCTGGAGGAGCCTGGGGGGAGTGAGTGGCATTGATATACCTCTATCCCATCCTGGGGAAGGGTGGAAATCTTCTATGAAACATTGTTTGGTCTCACTGAGTATTACAGAGAGGTGTGTAGAGAATCAGCCAGGGAAACATGCTCTACTCCTGCCAAGCTGCTTCATCAGTGACCTTCTGAGGGGACACTGCATTCTGAGGATGGCATGCATGGACGCATGCACATCTACCAGATGGGAGGTCATTGAGGGGCCCTCACACATGAGCATGCATGTTAGCTGTCAAGGGAAGAATTGTTAGGGTTTACAAGAAAAGTCCTTGATGGCTACCTAAATGACAGTTCCTCTACTGGCTGTCACCCTAAGGAAAGGGAATGAGTGGCCGACTGGTCAGTGGTGGGGAGGGATGACGGCTGGCAGGCAGAAGAGAGAGACACAATAAAAAAGCAACAAAAACTGTAGCTGAAAGCATCCCTGTTTTTTTTTTTTTGTTTGTTTTTTAAATGGTAGTTTGCTAAACAATAGCAAATAAAACTGATGTGTGGTAATACTTGTCTAATACCATACAGACAAGTAAGCACTGTGACAAAGAAACTTGGAAAGTGAGCAGAATAACTGGAATATTTAAGGGAAAAAATTTCCATGAGAAAATGTAATTTTTTTATCCATGTGTACAGAAGACTTGCAATCCCCATTTTAGTCCTATACTGCTAATAAGTGCACTTCTGGAGAACTCATTTTAATATAAGGAAGAAAAAATGATACCTCTGAATATGAAATAAATATGATATACAAGTGTGCATCAGAATTCACAATTAAGGCATTCTAAAAGCAGTTCATATATATAATGCTGGGGAAAGAGGTAGAATGGCAGGGACATTTATTGTAATACCACAAGAAAATCAAAATAGCAAAACTTATCAGTGAGTCAAGCAAAAATGAGCTAATCAAAGCTTTTATACCCAAGACAAATTCTAATACTCATGTCCAAGTATTTCACAGTGGCTGTGAGACAAAAAAATGAGACAAATGATCTCATATGACATCCCTCCAAGGCTACACAAAAACAAACTTACCTGCCCTTGTCCAATTAGCAGCATGCACATCTGTTACCTACAACTTTTCAATAATACACAATACATCAACTGGTGACACAAGAACATACTTACCTGCCCTTGTCCAATTAGCAGCATGCACATCTGTTACCTACAACTTTTCACTAATACATAATACATCAAGTGGTGACACAAGGACATACTTACCTGCCCTTGTCCAATTAGCAGCATGCACATCTGTTACCTACAACTTTTCACTAATACATAATACATCAACTGGTGACAAGAACATACTTACCTGCCCTTGTCCAATTAGCAGCAGGCACATCTGTTACCTACAACTTTTCACTAATACATAATACATCAACTGGTGACACAAGAACAGACTTACCTGCCCTTGTCCAATTAGCAGCATGCACATCTGTTACCTACAACTTTTCACTAATACAATACATCAACTGGTGACACAAGAACATACTTACCTGCCCTTGTCCAATTAGCAGCATGCACATCTGTTACCTACAACTTTTCACTAATACATAATACAGCAACTGGTGAGGCCAGACAACAAAATATTGCTGCTTAGAAATAAGTACATTCTTTATGTTTCAGACATTGTGTGCTCATGATAATATTAATTAGCAATGATGTTCTCTTGTAGCAGCAGACAGTATATTTGCTAGAAGATACATGACAGGGCTAGTCATCTGATAGTGTAAACCTTGGCTCTAGATGATTATCACAGTTGAAGTGATACCCCAATCCCATGTACAGAAATGGTAAAAAAGAGGTGGATGGATGGGCAAAAATATATGACAGATGAGGCTGGCCTTTCAAAAACATTACTTGCATCTCCAAAGGTGTGCCCCAAACTTCAAAACACAAACATTATACAGACAGTGTTACAGTGAAGAATAAAATGAAGCCGTGAACACTGGGGAAATGGATGTGAGATGGCATTACAATAAAGAACGAGGTGGCAAAGTGATAACTGCTTGCATTGTTGAAAGATGTACCCAGAGTGTTTATACACATTATTATATGAATAATGGCATTCATCTGAAGCTGAAACATAACAAAAATGCTACCTCTCAGTCTTCGCTGATGGTCTTTCACCCTAACTTGTCCTTTATTATATAAACAAAGTGTATGAGAAATCTAAGTGTTCTCATGATGGATCGCTGTGCTTCATCTAACTAGACTAATGTGGATCAATATACATCAGGAGGTTAATATGCTATGAATCATCTAAGGAGGCTTCAGCTAGTAGCAAACACATTCCTGTCCACTACCCACAAACAAGATAGGAATAACCTCAAACCATACACATGTACACATGTACACTTACTCAAATGAGCAAATTCTCAACTATTATCTGTACAAATAATTTCACACTGAGCTAATCGAAGGAAGGACACTGAGGAAACTCAGAGCTATAATATATAACATTAAGTATCCTGTTTTTTGTTTATTTTGTTCTTTATTTCTTTGTTATTTATAGCACTTTGTGTACTGTGTATTTTTCTAGCTAGTTTCACTGTGTGTGAGGTATTAACTGGAAATTGTCCACTTTTATTAAGCATCTGTTGGGTTGTTTGTTTCTGATAACTTGTTGCAGTTAAACTTTTTTCTAGAGGCTCCTTTAGTTGTTTAAAGCTTTAATTTAAAGGCTTACTGCTGCTTTTCAGCTGTGAGAAACATTTCTGCAGTTTGTTCTAAGTAGTGGGGATATTTGTAGCATTTCCATATTCAGGCTTGTATTTGGGCCTAGTGTTTGTGGAGGCTGTGTGTCTGAGCACATATTCAGAGGCATCTTGGTTTAGCCAAAGCCATCAGGCATTTCAGTGAGACAGAATTGTTTGAGGTCATTGGCAGACTGAGGTCACCTGGACTACAGCTTAGACTAAGCACCTCAGTGATTCTTTTGAGATTTCTTTCTTAAAAGCTGTCTCAGGTTTCAACTTTGTTACCTAAGAAGTTCAGTTGTGAAAAAAAAAAAATTTTTATCTGCTTTTACTGTATTTGTGTTTCTTACTACTTTATTTTGCTTTTGCGTCATCTTAAAAGTACTCAATTGCATTTATTACTGCTTGGTGTAACTCATTCTAAGCCTTTTAGTTTAAGCACTTGGGCTTCAGACCAGTTGTTTTACATTAAGGTTTGTGGTCTGCACTGTAGTGGCAGAACAGGTAGCTTACATCCTTCTAAGTTAGGAACTGCTGATTGAGGGCTCAGTGTCTGTTATTCTAAAAGTGTATTAGTTCTGGTTTAAGCACTTGGGATTCAGGCCAGTTAATTTTACATTAAGAAGGTTCGTGGTCTGCACTCTTGTGGGAGGAGAGGCTGGACTCTGCCATTCTCATCTGGGAATTTCTGGTTAAAGGCTTATAGTGCCTGCATATTTCAACTATTTCTTACTGAAATTGGTACACCTTGTTTGCTGTAGCATAGACTAGATACAGGCCTGCTGAATCTAGCTTTGTTTGTATGCTAGTTGTTTGTTTGCTTGTTATTTCCCTGAAACGCTAATTCCACCTAAAACGCGGCTTTTCAGCGCTTCTGTGGATCCCTAGTGATATCTGCATTGCTTACTGCACTTATTTCCTTGTTTCACTTGAAAGAAAGTTACTGTTTGTCATTTTTGCATTTAAGTTACCTGGCACTTGCTCACTAAAGCAATTATATAAGTCAGCACAACAAATTAAAAGCACTACACCCTCACAAACTCCCCTTGAGTACCTTGTTCCCCATTGGCCCTTTTTTTCAATTATAAAGGAATTCCTAATACTATTCTAGCATATCCAAAGGTCAGTTGTCAATCTCCTCTCCAGTCCAGCTGGTAAATCTGGGAATCTTGAGGCAACGTTACAACTGCCTCATGTACACAGACAACCCTCTCCTCCTCCCAACAAATTCCAACACACGTGAGAGATGCAACCATACAGCCAAACTGGAGGCTAAGCTCTCTCAAGTCAGTACTGGCATAACCAGTCAGGATGAGAAGGAAACCACACTCACTACAATTCCAGTCTCACATAGACCTACCACGACAGCAAACCAAACACATAAACACACAAAAACATACTCGGAGGCTCTAAATAAAAATCTGCCTAAGCAGCAGAGACCTCCAAAGCAGACACCCAAGCAACTGCTACCCCAAAACAAAACAAGTGCAACACATAGCTCACAAAGCCAGTGTGCCGAACAGTCACAGCCCTTAAGGCTAAACAACACACCTGATACACTTTGTAATAGGTGACTCTATCGTCAGGCACACTGACGTACCGCTCACCAGGCTGAACAAGGAGAAGGTCACAGTGAGCTGCCTGTCGGGCGCTAGGATCCACCACATAACACAAGCACTCAAGTCACTCCAAGGCAAGTACAAATATGACTCAGTCATTGTCCATGCAGGTGTGAATGACCTGAGACTTACCTCCCTAGACTACATGAAAAGAGACATAGAGGAGCTCTCTGAGCATGTAGCCCAGGCCGGTATGACCCTGACCTTGAGTAGCATCTTACCCTCACCAAGAATGATGCCACGATATGAAGACAAGATGATCAATTTCAACAATTGGCTTAAGTATTGGTGTCATTCAAAGGGGATCAATGCCTGTCAGCCTGGGATGACATGCTCGACAAGCCACGATGCTTAGCTAGGGACGGCTTGCACCTGTCACCCTGGGCTTTCGGATATTGGTAAAGGCTCTTGCTACCCCCATAGTGCCTTTTTAGGCAAGGCTCAAAGACAAACCCACCTCCATAGGTATCACAAGGGATAAGAAACTAAGAGTAATGCTACTCAACGCCAGAAGTCTAAACCTCAAGATGCACTTTTCGAAACTCTCCTTAGCATGGAGAACATAGATATCTGTGCAGCAACAGAAACCTGGTTCAAGGCTCGAGAGCACCCCAGCACTACAAGGTTATACCTCATACCATGCTTTTCGGCCCCAAAACTTGGACCGAACCACAAAAGGAGGGGGAGTATCAATATTCGTCAAAGATACCCACACCTCCAGGTTGTTATCACAGCACGAAGCATCAGAAACTATCCATGTGCAACTAAAAATGGGTAAAACTGCCTTCCAGTTTATAGCCTGCTACAGACCACCCTCCCAAACCCAAGAACCCCACTCGGCCTTCATGAGAACACTGGAAAATATGAAGGTCTCTCCAAACACCATTATATTGGGCAACTTCAACTACCCAAACATAGACCGGGAGCATTACTCTAGCTCCAACACCCTAGCCCAAAGGTTCCTAGAATTTATAAACTCAAATGCTATGGAACAACTTGTTACCACTCCCACAAGAGGGGAAAACATACCGGACGTGATCATCACCAACATGGGGACTCTATGCTCCAGACCAGAAGTGTATCCCTCACTGGTAAGATCAGACCATAAACTAATCTCACTGGATATTCACATCCTGACCCCACTCCCTGCCCAGAAAACCACAGTGAAAAACTTCTCTAAAGCAAATTTCACACTCCTCAAAACCAAGGTCGAATCCTTCAAAGCCCCCGGGCCTGTGGAAAATATGGCCCAGACCGCAGAATCCTTTATAAATGCATTGTATGAACACCTTCAGGAATGCATGGATCATGCAATCACAAATAAAACAAAGACCCAATCCTCCAAAGGCAGAAGTCCTGTCTGGTGGACCCCAGCCAAAAACAAACTATACAACAGAAGGAGGAAGCTACTACATGATAGAGCAAAATCCCAAAAAGGGAAGGCATCTCTGACCAGTATTAGCAAAAAACTACGGGCACTCATAAAATCGTCTAAGGCCAGCTTTGAGAGAAAAACTGCACAGGGCACTAAGGATAATCACAAGGCTTTCTTTAGTTGTGCTAGGAACCTGGGTGGGAATTCCCAGATATGCTCAAATAAATACACCGAACCCACAGACATTGCCAACATCCTAGCTAACCGGTTCAGCGCAAACTTCTCCCCCCCCCCACCAAAAGGGCAAATATCTATCCCAGCAGAGTGCTGCCCCACTGACATCTCAGATGCTCAGGTAAGAGCCGCCCTCTCCAAAGCAAAAAACATAGCATCAATGGGACCAGACAGTGTCCTGGGCTGCGTCCTACATGAACTCCAAGAATAGCTAAACCCAAACATAAAACTACTGTTCAATCTCAGCCTTACTACAGGATATGCACCCAAAGAGTGGCATACAGCAGCAGTGGTCCCTCTCCACAAAGGTGGTGCCTCAATGGATCCTGGAAACTACCGCCCCATAAGCCTGACTAGCTTGGTCTGCAAAGCTATGGAAAGGATCATCATGGACCTCATAAATAAAGATATTGGGGACCTACAGACACTGGATCCTACCCAGTTCGGCTTTGTTAAGGGCAGATCCTGACTCTTAAACCTGGTCGATTTCTTTGAAACAGTCACCAAGGCCACTGACTAGGGGAAGGTGGTCCACACAGCCTACCTGGACCTCAGAAAAGCCTTCGATACAATACCCCACTCAGGCATTATAGATAAGCTCACCAGCTTAAATATAAACCCCTATGTCACTAGATGGGTTGCAAACTGGCTCAAGGACAGAACCCACATGGTTAGAATTGCTGAAGCCATGTCAGACTCCAAACCAGTTACAAGTGGAATTCCACAAGGCTCAGTCCTGGGACCTCTCGTTCAGTATATATTTTTCCGTGGTACAGGCCAACACGGAAGGACTGTGGCTGACAAAGTTCGCAGATGACTGCAAACTGGGCGCCATAATCGACTCTCCAGCTGACACAAGCATCCTCCAAATGGGCCTCATAGAAACAGAAAACTGGTGCCAGAGCCATGGCCTCAAGCTAAACGCCAAAAAGTGTATAGTCATCCCCTTTGGCAAAAACAAAGTGCCCAAAAATTACCACATAGGTGGTAATCCATTAAGTACAGAAGTAATTAGGGACCTGGGTCCCAAGTTGATAGCAATCTCTCATTTGACAACCACGTGGCCAAAGTGGTTAGAAAAACATTTTATATAGCCCACCTAATCATGAAGGGATTCACATCTAGATCAGGAGAGGTCATCGTGCCTCTTTACTCATCTCTCATCAGGCCTATAATTGAGTACAATGCCCCTTTTGGGATGTACCTTACCAGACACCTGCAGCAACTGGAAAGACCCCAAAAGTACCTCACCAAGAGGATCAAAGGGCTCAAACAGATGCCATATGCTGCCCGGTTAAAGAAACTCCAACTCTACTCAGTGGCATACCGCCTGCTCAGAGGCGATCTGTGCCTGACTTATAAAGCCATGTCCAACCCGGAATTAATGGACATGCTGCACCTCAGAAAATCCAAATCCCATCGAGCTACACGCTTGAGAGACTTGAACCTCAGCACTGAAATAAATAGGACATGCTGGAGGGACAGATTCATAACCCAGAGGCTCCCTTCACTCTGGAATAAAATCCCAGTCCAGGTTAGGCAGAGTCCCTCATTGACTCTCTTCAAGAGGAATCTTGATGAGTGGATGGGAGATCGTAGGTTTACCCCAGGTATCACTTCTGTGTCAGTGTTAGACAGACGCACAGTATACTAACCTCGAAAAAGGACATAGCAAAATTAATTTAAAATGGGTGGCGAAAGCCAAACATACTCTGGCTAGGCTTATAAATGCCCTAAGGCAGATAGCCTAGTATGAACCTATGAACCTATAAGCCCAAAAGTTGGAAAATCCTACACACACATGGAAATAACTGCTCCTTCCAAACCACGATTAGAGTAAGAAGCCTAGAAAGTACACAGATAAATTCCAGTACTGTACAATATTACACCCCTTAAGGAAAAATGCAACAAAAGTACAATAAAGATGCGCTTCCTATTCTTCCTCATTGTATATGTGAAATGCAACAGCTGAGAAGGAGCAAGTAATCACAAAAACATCTATCAAAAGTAATAAAAGCCAGCAGCAGTCTGCATTTAAAGTGGAACCTGTGTGTTGAGAGACAGCCTTACAAGACTATCTGCAAATATATAGAGCTGAGTAAATTTTTTTCTGTATTATTCTGTATTAGAGCTAAATTGTTGCTTAGATATCTGTTGTCTTACTGTTCTGCAAATATACAGAGATCAGTATATATTTTTTTGGTTTTATAATTTGCACTCCGATTCCTCACATCTGTTGAAACTGTCGTCCCCACCTCCCCACCCCTCATTTTGGTTTCTGTTGCTTGTGTGTTGTTAACTCAAGGTTCCCTTAATTTGACCTGTTAATAGCAGCAGTCTGCATTTAAAGTGGAACATGTGTGTTGAGAGACAGCCTTACAAGACTATCTGCAAATATATAGAGCTGAATTTATTTTTCTATATTATTCTGTATTATAGAGCTAAATTGTTGCTTAGATATCTGTTGTCTTAGTGTTCTGCAAATATACAGAGATCAGTATATTTTTTTTGGTTTTATAATTTGCACTCTGATTCCTCACATCTCTGTTGAAACTGTCCCCCTCCTCACTTTGGTTTCTATTGCTTGTGTGTTGTTAACTCAAGGTTCCCTTAATTTGAACTGTTAATAGCAGCAATCTGCATTTAAAGTGGAACCTGTGTGTTGAGAGACAGCCTTACAAGACTATCTGCAAACATATAAAGCTGAGTATATTTGTCTGTATTATTATGCATTATAGAGCTAAATTGTTGCTTAGATATCTGTTGTCTTACTGTTCTGCAAATATACAGAGATCAATATATATATTTTTGGTTTTATAATTTTCACTCTGATTCCTCACATCGCTGTTGAAACTGTCTTCCCCACCCCCTCATTTTGGTTTCTGTTGCTTGTGTGTTGTTAACTCAAGGTTCCC
The DNA here is from genome assembly GCF_019279795.1 of Protopterus annectens. NCBI lineage: Eukaryota > Metazoa > Chordata > Ceratodontiformes > Protopteridae > Protopterus > Protopterus annectens. Next base: position 1,858,205,641 of record NC_056729.1, on the reverse strand, counting down.
TTAATTTGAACTGTTAATAGCAGCAGTCTGCATTTAAAGTGGAACCTGTGTGTTGAGAGACAGCCTTACAAGACTATCTGCAAATATATAGAGCTGAGTATATTTTTCTGTATTATTCTGTGTTATAGAGCTAAATTGTTGCTTAGATATCTGTTGTCTTACTGTTCTGCAAATATACAGAGATCAGTATATATTTTTTGGTTTTATAATTTGCACTCTGATTCCTCACATCTCTGTTGAAACTCCCCCCTCCCTGTCTCCCTGTTCTTGGTTGTAGTTTAAAATTGGTGGCTTTTGCAGTGCCCGCCCCACTGTAGATTTGATCTAGGACACTCCCCCCAGTCCCATCTCTTTACTGCATTCTACCTAATAAACCCTTTCTGCACTTGCTTTTAGTCCTTTTTAATTTAATTACATTTTTTCAAACTGTGTGTGGACTAATATTGCTACATACTCAAGTGTGCCAGCTTGCACTGCATGTGAATTGTTTTTACTACTGTTTTTGCTACTTTTCTGAAAAAAAAAAAAGATTGTAAGCCTGTTTCCTACCTTTCCTGTAATTAGTGTTCCAGATACAGATTTGCTGTATCCAGGACTATTTGTAAGCTTCTGAGCCCCTCAAGCCTTTCTGTGTTGGAGGGAAGCCTTCTAGCTTATCAGTGGGAGTGGTATGTACTAGGTAACCTGTCTATCACATAAGGAGTGGTTCTGGCCCAGAATTTGTAGTTATTGGCCATTTGGGCGGTCTTTCATCTCTCTCAACTTTCTGATTTGAAGGCCTGCATTTGCACTTGTTTCTGTCCTGTAACTCCTGGGCCCATCTCATTTGCTCACTCAAAAAAAAATGTATCTGCTTTTACTGTATTTGTGTTTCTTCCTACTTTATTTTGCTTTTGCGTCATCTTAAAAGTACTCATTGTATTTATTACTGCTTGGTGTAACTCATTCTAAGCCTTTTAGTTTAAGCACTTGGGCTTCAGACCAGTTGTTTTACATTAGGAAGGTTTGTGGCCTGCAATGTGGTGGCAGAACAGGTAGCTTACATCCTTCAAAGTTGGGAACTGCTGATTGAGGGCTCAGTGTCTGTTATTCTAAAACTGTATTAGTTCTGGTTTAAGCACTTAGGCTTCAGGCCAGTTATTTTACATTAAAAGGGTTTGTGGTCTGCACTCTTGTGGGAGGAGAGGCTGGACTCTGCCCTTCTAGCCGGGAATTTCTGGTTAAAGGCTTATAGTGCCTGCATATTTGAAATGTTCCTTACTGAAATTGGTACACTTTGTTTCCAGGCCTGCTGAATCTAGCTTTGTTTGTATGGTTGCTGTTTGTTTGCTTGTTATTTCCCGGAAACGCTAATTCCACCTAAAACGCAGCTTTTCAGCGCTTCTGTGGATCCCTAGTGATATCTGCATTGCTTACTATACTTATTTCCTTGTTTCACTTGAAAGAAAGTTACTGTTTGTCATTTTTGCATTTAAGTTACCTGTAACACATTGCATTTAAGTTACCTGGCACTTGCTCACTAAAGCAATTATATAAGTCAGCACTAAAAAATTAAAAGCACTACACCCTCACAAACCCCCCTTGAATACCTTGTTCCCCATTGGCCCTTTTTTTCCAATTATAAAGGAATTCCCAATACTATTCTAGCATATCCAAAGGTCAGTTGTCAATCTCCTCTCCGGTCCAGCTGGTGAATCTGGGAATCTTGAGGCAATTTATTTGTTATTTTTTTATTTATCATTTTGTTGACCGGGAAAGTCCGACTAGGTTTCACAGAGCCTGTTTTCAGTGGAGGCCTGGGGAGAAATGCTCCAAATGCATGTCTTTGGAATGAAGGAGGAAACAGGAGTACACAGAGGAAACCCACGCAAACACAGGGAGAACATGCAAACTCCACACAGAAGGCACCCCAGCCGAGAATCGAACCAGAGAACCTTTTGCTGTGAGGAGGCGATGTTAACCACTGCACCACTGTGCTGCCCCAGCCTGGCCCCCAATATTACAACTGCCTCATGTACACAGACAACCCTCTCCTCCTCCAAACAAATTCCAACACATGTGAGAGATGCAACCATATAGCCAAACTGGAGGCTAAGCTCTCTCAACTCAGTACTGGCGCAACCAGTCAGGAGGAGAAGGAAACCACACTCACTACAATTCCAGTCTCACACAGACCTACCACGACAGCAAACCAAACACATAAACACACAAAAACATACTCGGAGGGTCTAAATAAAAATCTGCCTAAGCAGCTGAGACCTCCAAAGCAGAGACCCAAGCAACCGCTACCCCAAAACAAAATACGTGCAACACATAGCTCATAAAGCCAGTGTGCCGAACAGTCACAGCCCTTAAGGCTAAACAACACACCTGATACACTTGTAATAGGTGACTATGGTCAGGCACACTGACGTCCTGCTCACCAGGCTGAACAAGAAGGTCACGGTGAGCTGCCTGTTGGGCGCTAGGATCTGCCACATAACACAAGCACTCAGGTCACTCCAAGGCAAGTACAAATATGACTCTGTCATTGTCCATGCTGGTGTGAATGACCTGAGACGTACCTCCCTGGACTACATGAAAAGAGACATACAGGAGCTCTCTGAGCATGTAGCCCAGGCCAGTATGATCCTGACCTTGAGTAGCATCTTACCCTCACCAAGAATGATGCCACAATATGAAGACAAGATGATCAATTTCAACAATTGGCTTAAGTATTGGTGTCATTCAAAGGGGATCCAATGTCTGTCAGCCTGGGATGACATGCTCGACAAGCCACGATGCTTCGCTAGGGATGGTTTGCACCAGTCACCCTTGGGCTTTCGGATATTGGCAAAGGCTCTTGATACCCCACATAGTGCCTTTTTTAGGCAATGCTCAATAGACAAACCCACCTCCATAGGTATCACAAGGGATAAGAAACTAAGAGTAATGCTACTCAACGCCAGAAGTTTAAACCTCAAGATGCATGCACTCGAAACTCCTTAGCATGGAGAACATCGATATCTGTGCAGTAACAGAAACCTGGTTCAAGGCTCCCGAGAGCACCCCAGCACTACCAGGTTATACCTCATACCATGCTTTTCGGCCCCAAAACTTGGACCGAACCACAAAAGGAGGGGGAGTATCAATATTCATCAAAGATACCCACACCTCCAAGTTGGTGGTACAGCAAGAAGCATCAGAGACTATCCATGTGCAACTAACAGTGGGTAAAACTGCCTTCCAGTTTATAGCCTGCTACAGACCACCCTCCCAAACCCAGGAACCCCACTCGGCCTTCCTGAGAACACTGGAAAATATGAAGGTCTCTCCAAACACCATTATATTGGGCGACTTCAACTACCCAAACATAGACTGGGAGCATTACTCTGGCTCCAACACCCTAGCCCAAAGGTTCCTAGAATTTATAAACTCAAATGCTATGGAACAACTTGTTACCACTCCCACAAGAGGGAAAACAGACTGGACCTGATCATCACCAACATGGGGACTCTATGCTCCAGACCAGAAGTGTATCCCTCACTGGTAAGATCAGACCATAAACTAATCTCACTGGATATTCACATCCCGACTCCACCCCCTGCCCTGAAAACCACAGTGAAAAACTTCTCTAAAGCAAATTTCACACTCCTCAAAACCAAGGTGGAATCCTTCAAAGCCCCTGGGCCTGTGGAAAATACGGCCCAGACCACAGAATCCTTTATAAACGCATTCTATGAACACCTTCAGCAATGCATGGATCATGCAATCACAAATAAAACCAAGACCCAATCCTCCAAAGGCAGACGTCCTGTCTGGTGGACCCCAGCCATAAAACTATACAGTAGGAGGAGGAAGCTACTGCATAATAGAGCAAAATTCCAAAAAGGGAAGGCATCTCTGATCAGTATTAGCAAAAAACTATGGGCACTCATAAAATCGTCTAAGGCCAGCTTCGAGAGAAAAATTGCACAGGACACTAAGGATAATCACAAGGCTTTCTTTAGTTATGTTAGGAACCTGGGTGGGAATTCCCAGATATGCTCAGAATTAGTCCAAAATGACAAAAAATACACCGAACCCACAGACATTGCCAACATCCTGGCTGACAGGTTCAGCGCAAACCCCACCAAAATGGCAAATATCTATCCCAGCAGAGTGCTGCCCCCCCTGACATCTCAGATGCTCAGGTAAGAGCTGCCCTCTCCAAAGAAAATAACACAGCATCAATGGGACCAGACAGTGTCCCGGGCTGTGTCCTACATGAACTCCAAGAAGAGCTATACCCAAACATAAAACTACTGTTCAATCTCAGCCTTACTACAGGATATGTACCCAAAGAGTGGCATACAGGCTTTGTCAAGGGCAGATCTTGCCTTTTGAACTTGGTCGACTTCTTCGAAACAGTTACCAAGGCCATTGATGAGGGAAAGGCAGTCCATACAGCCTACATTGACCTTGCAAAAGCTTTCGACACAATACCCCACTCGGGTATCATAGAGAAACTTACCAGCTTAAATGTAAACCCATATGTCACAAGATGGGTTGCAAACTGGCTAAAGGACAGAACCCACAGGGTTAGAGTTGCTGGAGCCATGTCAGACTCCAAGCCGGTTACAAGTGGTGTCCCACAGGGCTCAGTCCTTGGACCCCTATTGTTGACATCTACTTCTCAGAAGTACAGGCAAACATAGGAGGACTATGGCTGACAAAGTTCGCGGATGACTGCAAACTGGGTGCCATAGTGGATAGTACATTGGACACAAGCATCCTTCAGAGGGTCTCATAGAAACTGATAGCTGGTGCCAGAGCCATGGCCTCAAGTTAAACAAAAAGTGTATAGTCATACCCTTTGGCAAAAACAAGGTAACCCCAAGCTACCACAGATGGCAACCCACTAAGCACAGAAGAGGTTATCAGGGACCTGGGTACCCAGGTTGACAGTGGCCTCTCGTTTGACACTCACGTTGCTAAAGTGCTTGAAAGACCTTCTACATTGCCCATCTGATCATGAAGGATTCACATCCAGATCAAGTGAGGTCATTGTTCCCCTGTACTCTTCACTTATCAGACCAATGATGAGTACAATGCCCCATTGGGATGTATCTCACCTGACACCTG
>NC_056729.1:1858149646-1858200038 GCF_019279795.1 Protopterus annectens | reverse complement strand
CAAGATTTCTCTTGAACAGAGCCAGCGAGGTGCTCTGCCTCACATGGACCGGGATTTTATTCCACAGCATGGGGAGTCTCTGGGTGATAAATCTATCCCTCCATCACGTCCTATTTATATCCGTGCTAAGGTTTAAGTCACTTGCTCTAGTGGTTCTGGTGGATTTGGATTTTTTGAGGTGGAGCATGTCCATTAATTCCGGGTTGGTCATGGCCTTGTATGTCAGGCACAGGTCACCTCTGAGCAGACGGTATGCAACTGAATAGAGTTGGAGTTTCTTCAGTCTGGCAGTATATGACAGGTTTTGGAGTCCCTTTATCCTTTTGGTGAGGAACTTTTGGGGTCTCTCCAATTGCTGCAGGTGTCGGGTGAGATACATCCCGAATGGGGCATTGTACTCTATCATTGGTGTGCAGGGGAACAATGACCTCACTTGATCTGGATGTGAATCCCTTCATGATCAGATAGGCAATGTAGAAGGTCTTTCGAACCACTTTAGCAACGTGAGTGTCAAACGAGAGGCCACTGTCAACCTGGGTACCCAGGTCCCTGATAACCTCTTCTGTGCTTAGTGGGTTGCCATCTATATGGTAGCTTGGGGTTACCTTGTTTTTCCCGAAGGGTATGACTATACACTTTTTTGCGTTTAACTTCAGGCCATGGCTCTGGCACCAGCTATCAGTTTCCGTGAGACCCTCTGAAGGATGTCTGTGTCCGATGTACTATCCACTATGGCACCCAGTTTGCAGTCATCCGCAAACTTTGTCAGCCATAGTCCTCCTATGTTTGCCTGTACTTCTGAGAAGTAGATGCTGAACAATAGGGGGCCAAGGACTGAGCCCTGTGGGACACCACTTGTAACCGGCTTGGAGTCTGACATGGCTCCAGCAACTCTAACCCTGTGGGTTCTGTCCTTTAGCCATTTTGCAACCCATCTTGTGACATATGGGTTTACATTTAAGCTGGTAAGTTTCTCTATGATACCCGAGTGGGGTATTGTCGAAAGCTTTTGCAAGGTCAAGGTAGGCTGTATGGACTGCCTTTCCCTCATCAATGGCCTTGGTAACTGTTTCGAAGACGTCGACCAAGTTCAAAAGGCAAGATTTGCCCTTGACAAAGCCAAACTGGGTTGGGTCCAAGGTCTGCAAGTCCCCTATGTCCTTGTTTATGAGTTCCATTATGATCCTCTCCATAGCTTTGCAGACCAGGCTTGTTAAGCTTATGGAGCAGTAATTACCAGGGTCTGTAGAGGCACCGCCTTTGTCGAGTGGGACCACAGTTGCCATACGCCACTCCTTGGGCACATGTCCTGTGGTAAGGCTAAGATTAAACAGCTGCCTTATGTGCGGGTTTAGTTCTTCATTGAGTTCATGTAGCACACAGCCGGGGACACCATCCGGTCCCATTGATGCTGTGTTTTTAGCTTTAGAGAGAGAGCAGCTTTCACCTGCGCATTTGAGATGTCTGGGAGGCTACACTCTGTTGGGATAGTGTTCTCTCCTTTTGGGGGGGAGAGGGGGTGAAGTTTGCGCTGAACCTGTCTGCCAGTATGTTGGCAATGTCTGTGGGTTCAGTGATTTTTGTATCATTTTGGACTAATTCTGAGCATATCTGGGAGTTTCCACCCAGGTTTCTGACATAGCTGAAGAAGGCCTTATGATTGTCTTTTGAATCTATGGCAATTTTTTTCTCAAAGTTGGCCTTGGATGATTTTATGAGGGATCGTAGTTTTTGCTAGTACTGATCAAAGATGCCTTCCCTTTTTGGGATTTTGCTCTGTCATGTAATAACTTTCTCCTCTTATTGTAAAGTTTGTTTATGGCTGGGGTCCACCAGACTGGACATTTGCCCTTGGTGGAAAGAGTCTTGGTTTTATTTGGGATTGCCTGATCCATGCAGTCCTGAAGGTGTTCATAGAAGGCATTTGTAAGGGCTTCCGCAGATTGGGTTGTGGTTTCCATTGGCTCGGGGGCCTTGAAGGAGACCACACCTGTCTTGAGTAGTGTGAAGTTTGCTTTAGAGAAGTTCTTCACTGTGGTCTTTTTTGTTTGGGGTGGGGGCGGGATGTGGATTTCTAGTGAGATTAGTTTATGATCTGGTCTCACCAAAGAGGGATATACTTGCGCTGTGGAGCATTTTGTCCCCATGTTTGTGATGATGAGATCTAGTATATTTTCTCCTCTTGTGGGGACGGTGACTAGTTGTTCCATGGCATTTGAATTTATGAACTCCAGGAACCTTTGGGCTAGAAAGTTGGGGCTTGAGTAATGTTCCCAGTCTATATTCGGGTAGTTGAAGTCACCCAATTTGATGGTGTTTGGTGATACATTTATACCCTCCAGTGTCTTCAGGAAGGCTGTGTGGGTTTCCTGAGTTTGAGAGGGTGGCCTGTAGCATGCTACAAATTGTAGAGCAGTTTTGCCTATGGTTAATTGCACCTGGATGGTTTCCGATGCTTCGTGCGTAGCCACCAACCTGGAGGTGTGGGTATCCTTGATGAATATGGATACACCCCCTCCTTTTGTGGTATGGTCCGGGTTTTGGGGCCGGAACGCATGATATGAGGTAAAACCTGATAGTGCCGGGGTGCTCTCAGGAGCCTTGAACCAAGTTTCAGTCACAGCACAGACATCGATGTTCTCCATACTGAGAAGGGCCTTGAGTGCGTGCATTTTGAGATTTAGACTTCTGGCATTGAGCAGCATTACCCTTAGTTTCTTCCCGTTTTTGTTTTCTAGGGTGGTAGGTTTAGAATTTGAGCCTTGCCTAAAAAAAGCACTCTGGGGGTGGCAAGAGCCTTAGCCAATATCTGGAATCCCAGGGGTAACAGGTGCAAGCCATCCCTTGCGAAGCAGCGTGGCTTGTCAAGCATGTCATCCCAAGCAGACAGACACTGGATCCCCTTTGAATGACACCAGAAATTAAGCCAATTGTTAAAGCTGATCATCTTGTCACTATATTGTGGCATCATTCGTGGTGAAGGAAGGATACTGCTCAGGGTCAGGGTCATACCTGCCTGGGCTACATAATCAGAGAGCTCCTCTATGTCTCTTTTCATGTAGTCCAGGGAGGTATGTCTCAGGTCGTTCACACCAGCATGGACAATGACTGTGTCATATTTGTACTTGCCGTGGAGTGACCTGAGTGCTTGTGTTATGTGGCAGATTCTAGCACCCGATAGGCAGCTTACCGTGACCTTCTCCTTGTTCAGCCTGGTGAGCGGGACGTCAGTGTGTCTGACTATGGAGTCACCTATGACAAGTATGTTTGGTATTGTATTTGGCCTTAAGGGCAGTGACTGCTTTGCACACTGATTTTGTTTTTTATGTGTTGTTTGTGTGGTGTCTTGAGTTTGCAGTTGCTTGGGTGTCTGCTTTGGAGGCCTTTGCTGTTTAGGTAAATTTTTAAGAGGCAGGATCTGCCCTTAGCAAAGCCGAACTGGGTAGGATCCAGTGTCTGTAGGTCCCCAATATCTTTATTTATGAGGTCCATGATGATCCTTTCCATAGCTTTGCAGACCAAGCTAGTCAGGCTTATGGGGCGATAGTTTCCAGGATCTGTTGAGGCACCACCTTTGTGGAGAGGGACCACTGTTGCTGTATGCCACTCTTTGGGTACTTATCCTGTAGTAAGGCTGAGATTGAACAGTAGTTTTATGTTTGGGTTTAGCTCTTCTTGGAGTTCATGTAGGACACAGCCCGGGACACCGTCTGGTCCCATTGATGCTGTGTTATTTTCTTTGGAGAGGGCAGCTCTTACCTGAGCATCTGAGATGTCAGGGGGGCAGCACTCTGCTGGGATAGATATTTGCCATTTTGGTGGGAGGGTTTGTGCTGAACCTGTCAGCCAGGATGTTGGCAATGTCTGTGGGTTCGGTGTATTTTTTGTCATTTTGGACTAGTTCTGAGCATATCTGGGAATTCCCACCCAGGTTCCTAACATAACTAAAGAAAGCCTTGTGATTATCCTTAGTGTCCTGTGCAATTTTTCTCTCGAAGCTGGCCTTAGATGATTTTATGAGTGCCCGTAGTTTTTTGCCAATACTGATCAAAGATGCCTTCCCTTTTTGGAATTTTGCTCTATCATGCAGTAGCTTCCTCCTCCTATTGTATAGTTTTATGGCTGGGGTCCACCAGACAGGACGTCTACCTTTGGAGGATTGGGTCTTGGTTTTATTTGTGATTGCATGATCCATGCATTCCTGAAGGTGTTCATAGAATGCGTTTATAAAGGATTCTGCGGTCTGGGCCGTATTTTCCACAGGCCCGGGGGCTTTGAAGGATTCGACCTTGGTTTTGAGGAGTGTGAAATTTGCTTTAGAGAAGTTTTTCACTGTGGTTTTCTGGGCAGGGAGTGGGGTCAGGATGTGAATAGCCAGTGAGATTAGTTTATGGTCTGATCTTACCAGTGAGGGATACACTTCTGGTCTGGAGCATAGAGTCCCCATGTTGGTGATGATCGCGTCCGGTATGTTTTCCCCTCTTGTGGGAGTGGTAACAAGTTGTTCCATAGCATTTGAGTTTATAAATTCTAGGAACCTTTGGGCTAGGGTGTTGGAGCTAGAGTAATGCTCCCGGTCTATGTTTGGGTAGTTGAAGTTGCCCAATATAATGGTGTTTGGAGAGACCTTCATATTTTCCAGTGTTCTCATGAAGGCCGAGTGGGGTTCCTGGGTTTGGGAGGGTGGTCTATAGCAGGCTATAAACTGGAAGGCAGTTTTACCCACTGTTAGTTGCACATGGATAGTTTCTGATGCTTCGTGCTGTGCCACCAACCTGGAGGTGTGGGTATCTTTGACGAATATTGATTCTCACCCTCCTTTTGTGGTTCGGTCCAAGTTTTAGGGCCGAAAAGCATGGTATGAGGTATAACCTGGTAGTGCTGGGGTGCTCTCGGGAGCCTTGAACCAGGTTTCTGTTACTGCACAGATATCGATGTTCTCCATGCTAAGGAGAGTTTCGAGTGCGTGCATCTTGAGGTTTAGACTTCTGGCGTTGAGTAGCATTACTCTTAGTTTCTTATCCCTTGTGATACCTATGGAGGTGGGTTTGTCTTTTGAGCCTTGCCTAAAAAAGGCACTGTGGGGGTAGCAAGAGCCTTTGCCAATATCCGAAAGCCCAGGGGTGACAGGTGCAAGCCGTCCCTAGCGAAGCATCGTGGCTTGTCGAGCATGTCATCCCAGGCTGACAGGCATTGGATCCCCTTTGAATGACACCAATACTTAAGCCAATTGTTGAAATTGATCATCTTGTCTTCATATCGTGGCATCATTCTTGGTGAGGGTAAGATGCTACTCAAGGTCAGGGTCATACCGGCCTGGGCTACATGCTCAGAGAGCTCCTCTGTCTCTTTTCATGTAGTCCAGGGAGGTATGTCTCAGGTCATTCACACCAGCATGGACAATGACTGAGTCATATTTGTACTTGCCTTGGAGTGACCTGAGTGCTTGTGTTATGTGGCGGATCCTAGCGTCCGACAGGCAGCTCACTGTGACCACCTTGTTCAGCCTGGTGAGCGGGACATCAGTGTGCCTGACGATAGTCACCTATTACAAAGTGCATCAGGTGTGTTGTTTAGCCTTAAGGGCTGTGACTGTTCGGCACACTGGCTTTGTGAGCTATGTGTTGCACTTGTTTTGTTTTGGGGTAGCAGTTGCTTGGGTGTCTGCTTTGGAGGTCTCTGCTGCTTAGGCAGATTTTTATTTAAAGCCTCCGAGTATGTTTTTGTGTGTTTGGTTTGCTGCCGTGGTAGGTCTATGTGAGACTGGAATTGTAGTGAGTGTGGTTTCCTTCTCCTCCTGACTGGTTACGCCAGTACTGACTTGAGAAAGCTTAGCCTCCAGTTTGGCTGTATGGTTGCATCTCTCACGTGTGTTGGAATTTGTTGGGAGGAGGAGGGGGTTGTCTGTGTACATGAGGCAGTTGTAACGTTGCCTCAAGATTCCCAGATTTACCAGCTGGACTGGAGAGGAGATTGACAACTGACCTTTGGACATGCTAGAATAGTATTGGGAATTCCTTTATAATTGAAAAAAAAAGGGCCAATGGGGAACAAGGTACTCAATGGGAGTTTGTGAGGGTGTAGTGCTTTTAATTTTTTGTGCTGACTTATATAATTGCTTTAGTGAGCAAGTGCCAAGTAACTTAAATGCAAAAACGACAAACAGTAACTTTCTTTCAAGTGAAACAAGGAAATAAGTGCAGTAAGCAATGCAGATATCACTAGGGATCCACAGAAGCGCTGAAAAGCTGCGTTTTAGGTGGAATTAGCATTTCAGGGAAATAACAAGCAAACAAACAACAAGCATACAATCAAAGCTAGATTCAGCAGGCCTGGATCTAGTCTATGCTACAGCAAACAAGGTGTACCAATTTCAGTAAGAAATAATTCAAATACGCAGGCACTATAAGCCTTTAACCAGAAATTCCCAGCTGAGAAGGGCAGAGTCCAGCCTCTCCTCCCACAAGAGTGCAGACCACGAACCTTCTTAATGTAAAATAACTGGCCTGAATCCCAAGTGCTTAAACCAGAACTAATACACTTTTAGAATAACAGACACTGAGCCCTCAATCAGCAGTTCCCAACTTAGAAGGATGTAAGCTACCTGTTCTGCCACTACAGTGCAGACCACAAACCTTAATGTAAAACAACTGGTCTGAAGCCCAAGTGCTTAAACTAAAAGGCTTAGAATGAGTTACACCAAGCAGTAATAAATGCAATTGAGTACTTTTAAGATGACGCAAAAGCAAAATAAAGTAGTAAGAAACACAAATACAGTAAAAACAGATAAAAATGTTTTTTTTTTCACAACTGAACTTCTTAGGTAACAAAGTTGAAACCTGAGACAGCTTTTAAGAAAGAAATCTCAAAAGAATCAATGAGGTGCTTATTCTAAGCTGTAGTCCAGGTGACCTCAGTCTGCCAATGACGTCAAACATTTCTGTCTCACTGAAATGCCTGATGGCTTTGGCTAAACCAAGATGCCCCTGAATATGTGCTCAGACACACAGCCTCCACAAACACTAGGCCCAAATACAAGCCTGAATATGGAAATGCTACAAATATCCCCACTACTTAGAACAAACTGCAGAAATGTTTTTCACAGCTGAAAAGCAGCAGTGAGCCTTTAAATTAAAGTTTTAAACAACTAAAGGAGCCTCTAGAGAAAAGTTTAACTGCAACAAGTTATCAGAAACAAACAACCCAACAGATGCTTAATAGAAGTGGTCAATTTCCAGTTAATACCTCACACACAGTGAAACTAGCTAGAAAAATACACAGTACATAAAGTGCTATAAATAACAAAGAAATAAAGAACAAAATAAACAAAAAACAGGATACTTAATGTTATATATCATAGCTCTGAGTTTCCTCAGTGTCCTTCCTTCGATTAGCTCAGTGTGAAATTATTTGTACAGATAACAGTTGAGAATTTGATCATTTGAGTAAGTGTACATGCGTATGGTTTGAGGTTATTCCTATCTTGTTTGTGGGTAGTGGACAGGAATGTGTGTGCTACTAGCTGAAGCCTCCTTAGATGATTCATAGCATATTAACCTCCTCAGCTATATTGATCCGCATTAGTCTAGTTAGATGAAGCACAGCGATCCATCATGAGAACACTTAGATTTCTCATACACTTTGTTTATATAATAAAGGACAAGTTAGGTCAGAGACCATCAGCAGAAGACTGAGAGGTAGCATTTTTGTTATGTTTCTGCTGTTTATATATAAAGCTTCAGATGAATGCCATTATTCATATAATAATGTGTATAAACACTCTGGGTACATCTTTCAACAATGCAAGCAGTTATCACTTTGCCACCTTGTTCTTTATTGTAATGCCATCTCACATCCATTTCCCCAGTGTTCACGGCTTCATTTTATTCTTCACTGTAACACTGTCTGTATAATGTTTGTGTTTTGAAGTTTGGGGCACACCTTTGGAGATGCAAGTAATGTTTTTGAAAGGCCAGCCTCATCTGTCATATATTTTTGCCCATCCATCCACCTCTTTTTTACCATTTCTGTACATGGGATTGGGATGTCACTTCAACTGTGATAATCATCTAGAGCCAAGGTTTACACTATCAGATGACTAGCCCTGTCATGTATCTTCTAGCAAATATACTGTTTGCTGCTACAAGACAACATCATTGCTAATTAATATTATCATGAGCACACAATGTCTGAAACATAAAGAATGTGCTTATTTCTAAGCAGCAATATTTTGTTGCCTGGCCTCACCAGTTGCTGTATTATGTATTAGTGAAAAGTTGTAGGTAACAGATGTGCATGCTGCTAATTGGACAAGGGCAGGTAAGTATGTTCTTGTGTCGCCAGTTGATGTATTGTATTAGTGAAAAGTTGTAGGTAACAGATGTGCATGCTGCTAATTGGACAAGGGCAGGTAAGTATGTTCTTGTGTCACCAGTTGATGTATTGTATTAGTGAAAAGTTGTAGGTAACAGATGTGCATGCTGCTAATTGGACAAGGGCAGGTAAGTATGTTCTTGTGTCACCAGTTGATGTATTATGTATTAGTGAAAAGTTGTAGGTAACAGATGTGCATGCTGCTAATTGGACAAGGGCAGGTAAGTATGTTCTTGTGTCACCAGTTGATGTATTATGTATTAGTGAAAAGTTGTAGGTAACAGATGTGCATGCTGCTAATTGGACAAGGGCAGGTAAGTCTGTTCTTGTGTCACCAGTTGATGTATTATGTATTAGTGAAAAGTTGTAGGTAACAGATGTGCATGCTGCTAATTGGACAAGGGCAGGTAAGTTTGTTCTTGTGTAGCCTTGGAGGGATGTCATATGAGATAATTTGTCTCATTTTTTTGTCTCACAGCCACTGTGAAATACTTGGACATGAGTATTAGAATTTGTCTTGGGTATAAAAGCTTTGATTAGCTCATTTTTGCTTGACTCACTGATAAGTTTTGCTATTTTGATTTTCTTGTGGTATTACAATAAATGTCCCTGCCATTCTACCTCTTTCCCCAGCATTATATATACGAACTGCTTTTAGAATGCCTTAATTGTGAATTCTGATGCACACTTGTATATCATATTTATTTCATATTCAGAGGTATCATTTGTTCTTCCTTATATTAAAATGAGTTCTCCAGAAGTGCACTTATTAGCAGTATAGGACTAAAATGGGGATTGCAAGTCTTCTGTACACTTGGATAAAAAAATTACATTTTCTCATGGAAATTTTTTCCCTTAAATATTCCAGTTATTCTGATCACTTTCCAAGTTTCTTTGTCACAGTGCTTACTTGTCTGTATGGTATTAGACAAGTATTACCACACATCAGTTTTATTTGCTATTGTTTAGCAAACTACCATTTAAAAAACAAAAAAAAAAAAAAAACAGGGATGCTTTCAGCTACAGTTTTTGTTGCTTTTTTATTGTGTTTCTCTCTTCTGCCTGCCAGCCGTCATCCCTCCCCACCACTGACCAGTTGGCCACTCATTCCCTTTCCTTAGGGTGACAGCCAGTAAAGAGGAACTGTCATTTAGGTAGCCATCAAGGACTTTTCTTGTAAACCCTAACAAGTCTTCCCTTGACAGCTAACATGCATGCTCATGTGTGAGGGCCCCTCAATGACCTCCCATCTGGTACATGTGCATGCGTCCATGCATGCCATCCTCAGAATGCAGTGTCCCCTCAGAAGGTCACTGATGAAGCAGCTTGGCAGGAGTAGAGCATGTTTCCCTGGCTGACTCTCTACACACCTCTCTGTAATACTCAGTGAGACCAAACAATGCTTCATAGAAGATTTCCACCCTTCCCCAGGATGGGATAGAGGTATATCAATGCCACTCACTCCCCCCAGGCTCCTCCAGGCCATGAGCATCTATTTGGGTCTTTGAGTCACAGTTATAGAATCACAGAAAGCCCTGTTATTGTACTCTGTATTTTATAGGCTGTTGAGAGGCAACTTGTGCCTGGCTTACAGCGTAGTCTCTGACCCTGCCCTAATGGAAAGGCTGCACATCCGCAAATTAAATGAGACAACAGCCACTCACTCCGGGGATCTCAACCTAGCCTGTGACATTAACAGAACATGCTGTAGAGACAGATATAGATTTATCTCCCAGAGATTGTCACTCCTCTGGAATAAACTCCCAGTTCACGTGAGGAGAGCTCCTTAATGACCCTATTCAAGCACAAACTAGATAACTAGATGGGAGACTTCAAATCCACTAGGGGGGGTGGTACCTATGTCCCTCACGGACAAGGGTAGTCGGTGCTGATCATAGACTTGCTATGCAAATAATGACCATCTAACCAAGGTCAGTTAGGGAACATGGGTATAACATGGCTCAACTTGTAAAGGCCATAGGGCCATTAGCCTAGTAACCTCCTATGAACCGATGAACACTGTCACAGTAGGATTTCCTACACTGAATCCTTCAGTTCACAGGTAATCCATAACTTCAGCTGTTTAAATTCCCCGTTACTAATTCTCTTTTCTATTTCCCCCCTTTGTTTTCTTATTTTTGTATTGTAAAATTTTCCATATCCAGATATGTTTGCCTGTGTTTCTCTACGAATATCTTTGGTGCCACTTTTTTGCATTGATTTGTTTTTTCTCCTTTGCATAAATATTGCACCATATTACATGTCTTTGTCTATCCCATGTCCGTATTTCTTCTTCAGGTGTCTCCCACTTTTTGTGTTTCTCCTTACTTTGGGGAGTCTTTGTTCCCTCATGCTGTGACATAACCTGTGTTAGGCTTTCTACACTAAATCCTTCACTTTGCAAGTATTCCTTATGTTTAGATTCTATTTGTTTAACTTCTACTTTACTTCTGGTTTGCGTTCCCTTTTGCATAGATATTGCAGTATATGAGATCTTTCTTTCCCCAGGTCCATGTCTTTTTTTATCCCTTTCAAAAAGCTCTGGGTTTTGTTCTTTATCTTTTTGGTACTTCCTCAGTTGCTTCTTTTTCCAGACAGCCTGAAGCGTCTTTGTCTATATGTTTTTCTTGCATCTGTTGTAGTAATGAATACAAATTTGCATTTGAAGCTTTTGACAATTTATGTTGTGTAAGTATTTTCTTTCCTCTAATTTCTCTCAGTCTTTTTGAATATCTTCTATTTTGAAATTCTGGGCTTGTTGCATAACAGTAACAATATACAATTTCTTTCTTGTCCTCAGTAGGCCACGCTATCATCTTTATGGCCCTTTTCTGGCCTATCAGTTTTTGTAGACTACTACTTCCTTCTACAAGGGGGACATCCTCCCCCTCAGCCTTGCCTAATCCAATTGTAGGAATGTTTCTTTGTCTTAAAGATTCTACACTCTCATTTTTGCAGTCCTGGAAGCAAAGGGCATATGAGGATCGGGCACTTTTTTACTCTGGGACTTGTGCACCCAGTTGCCTTTTTTATTTTTTAACCTATTTCTGTCCATGATATATGCTGTATAAAATACAGTATATGTATCACTGCTATACCAGTAAAGTGTAGCTTATTTAAAGAGAAGATCATTGCTAACCAGTATCCTACCTTTTCCTACATTCCACTATAGCTGATTTTGGTTTTTATGTGTATTCCTAAATTCCAACATGTTCTTGTTTCACAGATTTCTGAGGAAAGTGATTTCTTGCATTTGCAACTCACTAGAAGAAATCTACATAGCAGGTTACTAGGCCAATGATCCGGGAGCCTTTTTAAGCCTAGGCATTCATGCCCCAATTTTTTCATTTTCAGTGCCCAGGACTAGAACAACTTTGGTACATGCCTGGACCTTAGAGCATCTGCAAGTTGCTTCTGTCCATAAAGGCTACAGGTGACAAGTAGGGCTGAATTTATGATTTCCCATGCAGTGGTCAAAATGTCATTTGAATAGGTTTAGACAAGAGCTCTGTTTGAGATAAATGGTGAGTCTGTTCCAGAGAAGGGGTAATCTCTGAAACATGCAGCTGTTTCTCCAGCATATTTTGTTTATGTTATAAACGAGGTTCAGATCATTAGATCGGGTAATTCTTGTGCTGTTTGTTTTGTGAATATGTAGCAGATTCATCAGGGCTGAATCAGAGAATGCTAGTAGGTTAAGCATAGATTGCCTCTCAGTAGTTTATAGGAGACTGAATACAGGGACAAGACTTTGAGGGAGTCCACATAGGACATGTTATTTAAACACTGTATTATTTTAATGAAGAATCTCTGTGGATGCTATACTTGTTGCAAATACCCGGTCAGGTACATGCCAAAGAGTGCATTGCAATCAATTATTGGTCTAATGACAGCTGAGCATAGTGGGACTATGGTCTCCCCAGGTCTGGATGCTATGCCATAACTTATTTGCACCACACAGAAGTACTTTCTCACCTCCATGGGCACATGTTGATCAAAGTTCAGGTTACTGTCAACCTGAGCCCTCAAGTCCCTTATCCCTGGGTCTACTCTTAGGAGAGTGTTACAAATGTTGTAAATTGCGGGGGTGGTTATCTTCCCATAAGGTATAAATATGCATTTTTTTTTTTTTGCATTGAGTTTTGGGGTATGGGTCTGCCACCAGTTACTTGGCTCTCAGATCCTCCTCAAGGATATATACATCTTTGGTGGAATCAGTCATTGCACCCATATTGAAGTCATCAGCAGATATGTTCAGCTAAAGACCCTCTATATTTGCTATGACTTCAAAGAAGTATATTCCAAATGGGAAAGGTCTCAGTACTGAAACCCCTGGAACACCACTAGTAACAGGCCTATTGGTGGAGATGGTTGGCCCCACCCTAAGTTCACGTGTCGCATCCATGAGCCATTTGACTATCCTTCAGGTTACACAGAGATTTATATCTAAATTTTAAAGTTTGTCTATAATACCTAAGTGAGGTAGTGTGTTGAATGCCTTTACCAGGTTGAGGTAGGCAGTATGTACTTTTTTGTCTGTCATCCATGGCTCAAGTGGCCTTCTCACAGTAGTCCACTGGGTTTAGTAGATTTGGCCTACCCTTGATGCAGCTAAACTGGGATGAGTCCAGTATTTGAAGATTTACTATATCTTTATTTATTAGATCCATCATAATTCTTTCCATGGCCTTGCATATAAGAATAGTATAACTTATGGGTCTGTAGTTCCCTGGGTGTATCGATGGTCCACCTTTATGTGTAGGGATGACTGCTGCAGTCCTCCATTCCCTAGGGACAAAACCTGTCTAGAGGTGGATGAACAGAGATTCTTGTGGCCCTGACGTGTCATGTTTCAAACTATTAAGGAGTTATCCCTGGATATTATCAGAGCCCATTGCTGTAGTGTGTTTACCTCTGGAGAGTGCAGTGAGGGCCCGTTCTTTAGTAAAAGTTGGGGGATAAATGGTAGAGGGTATTTCCTGGAGAGTAACCGGTCATCTTTGAGTCATATGGACTCTGTCTTCTGCTTGTATCTTATTGTTCTTGTGTAACACTTTTGAGTAAAGTTACTGTCCTCCACTCTTTTGTCTTGGACTTTGGTAGCTACTTTAGCCAATTAAATGTTTCTGTCATGGCTTCTGTGTCTATACTATGAGGTTGAGAGGTATGCCTTCAGTCATATCTGAAATGTCATGAAATCCCAAGAAATTAATAGCTTGTATTGCATATTGCATCTATATTCCTATACGCTAGGCAGTCATTTTCCCTACTTAGAACTAGAAAGTATTACTGTAGACATGCATACATAAATAAGTAAACAGACACGTGTTCCATGTGAAATTGTAGTTTCCTTTATTTTACAAAATAAATAAGCAAGCAGACAAACAGGTTCCATGTGAAGTCATAGTTTTATTTATTTGGTTGTTTCATAACTAATGATATATGTAGGCATAGATATGTAACAGTTTTGCAGTGATACAGTGCAAACTGCATCTGAGAGCAAAAAAAAAAACCTTATTTAACATTTACTATTTCTTTATCGGGTCAGTGCTAATTCTTTTCATGACTTTTCATGTAAAATTAGACAAAATTATGGGTCTTTAGTTCTCTGGATCAGGTGATGGTCCACCTTTGTGTAGTAGGGTGACAGTTGTAGTCTTTAATTCCCTAGGGACGAAGCTGTTTGGAGGCTGTGGTTGAACAGAGGTTCTAGTGGGCCTGACAGGTCACGTTTGAAGCTGTTTAGAGTGCATCCATGGATATTATCAGGGCCCATTGATGCAGTGTTTTTAAATGTGGAAAGTGTGGTGAGGACCTGTTCTTTAGTGATAGTTGGAAGATAAATGGTAGAGGGTATTTGCTGGGAGTACCTGGTCATCTCACAGCCATATGGATTCTGTCTTCTGCTTTGCACCTTATTGTTCTTGTTAGCACTTTTGAGTAAAGGTACCAGTCACTACTCTCTTATCTTGGACTTTGGTAACTACTTTAGCCAATTAAGTGTTTCTGTCAAGACTTTTGTCTGTATACTTACAGGCTGAGAGGTATGCCTTCAGTTATAGCTGAAGTGTCATGAAATCACAAGAAAAGAATTTTTTTTTGCATGTATATTCACATTGACTAGGCAGTCATTTTTTTTTCTAATTACAGTAAATTCTCAGTTAACTGGAACTCAAGCAACCAACACTCTCAAGCAACCGGCAAAAAATATCGGAGAAATACAGTATAATTTTCATGTGTTGCATTTTCTGTTTTCCCCCAGAGAAACATACCTTACATTTTTAGAGTTTTACAAAGAAAAAAGTCCCTCTCTCTCCAACCTGAAAACAAGTCAAACCAAACAAATAGTATAGTGTACAGTATTAATTAGGCCTGTTTTTAACAGTAACTGTCAAGCAAACATAAACTACATTTATCCGGCATCTACCAATCCCCATTGGATGCCGGTTAACTGAGAGTTTACTGTCGAACTAGCTAGTACAATTTTAACTGACATTCATACATACATGCATACATACATAAATAAGTAAACAGACACACGCATTCTATGTGAAATTGTGATTTTATTTATTTAAAAAATAAGCAAGCAGACACACAGGTCTCATGTGAAGACATGGTTTTACTTATTTGACTATTTTGCAACTATGACTTATCTAGGCATACATAGCTATTTGTGATATAATGTAACAGTTGTACAGTGAAACGGTATAAATTGCAACTGAGAGCAAATGTGATATTTTGTTGCAAACAGAGAATTTGCTGATCAGTCGCGACAATGCAAGATGTCTGTAATATATACACTTAGAGAATATTATTACACCTAAAAATAAAACATAAATAAAAAATGAAGGCATCCTTCTATATATAATGTAGTAAGTCGATTAATCAGCTTATTTATTTGTACACATTTTACATTCATGTACATACATAAAAATATTTTAGGCATGGGCAATAATGCCCTTCTAGCTTGCAAATGTACCAGAACAGTCATTTCAGTGAAGAAGACATTCTTAAAAAGTTCTAAAGCAGTGCTTATTGTGTTATAATGATAAATGTTATTCCATGTGTCAGCTACTCTTGCAGAGAACAAGTTACTACATCTCTCATTCCTTTATCGTCTCCTACACAGATTGTCTGATTCTTTACTACGTTTTGATAACTGTAAACAATCCTGGAGGTAGTTGTCTCTAATTACTCTCTTTTTAAGGTCGCCACTTAAATATCACCATGAAATGGAGTAAAAAGTTAAAATATTTTAACCTTTTGTAATAACTGAAACTTTCAGATCCATGCATGCCCTTGCCATACTGTGCTCTTTCCAATATACTTATGCTAATTTTATTATAAGATTTTCAATTATTATTCCATACTCTAATTTGGGTCTGGTATAACTTACAATCCGTAACTTCATAATTTCTGATTTCCTAGACTTTATAAACATTTAATTTGAAGGAAACTTGGTTTTCATTTCTTGAAAGGCTCTCCACTGTGTAAGAGTTATTAATGCTGCCATTGTTGCCTGTCAACCATACAAAAAAGCTACCTGAATGCCAAACATTGTACTTATGTTAAATGTCTGAAACTCAGCATAGTAGTTACAAGGTATTAGGCATTGCGTAACTAACTCCTCATATTCTAACTCCAGTGCACTGCTTTCAGCCACCTAATATTTCTTATATTGTCTCTTCCCTTGCAGAACAGTTTCCACAGTTAGCTTCACCCACAGGAGGTCCCCTCTATTGCAGCCTGAAGCTGTTTTAGGCAAGCATCAACCTAAACATTGGAGAATAAATGTTTCAAAAGTAAATGTATGTACCATTAGAACAAATCAATTATTTTTACTAATATAGGCAACAAACACTTCACATACCTAATGTGGATATATCTTTAAGCTTTTTAAGGGTAGTGCACACTTGCAGGGACAACTGGCTTGACCCCCCCCCCCCTCACAGTGTAGACTTGGTTCCAAGCTATACCACTAGGTGGCAGCATTACTTCTAAATCAATCACCAGTTGCTTTTTGGGTATCACTGAGCATTTTTAAAATAAATCAAACACACAGGTTGTGACTGTTACTCCTTACTGGAAGCAACTTAAAAAATTTATTTGAGTGGGGAAGCCAATATGAGCAAAACCTACACATTTGCTAATAACAACCAAACCCAGGGACACAGAAGTTATTTACAAACAGTAAAAGTGCTGCAAACTACCATACCTGAAGTAAACTGGTTGATTGCCTTTCCTGGGCTAGTTCCATCTAGTTTTGTGCGACCCGCTCTGTTCGCCATCGCTATCGCTCGAGCTCACTTTGCTCCCCTACCCTGCCCCCATTCCAGCCTACCCTTGACTCAATTTCTTTTATAGTTAGCCGCACCTCCTCCACCCACTTCACTAGCCAGTCATACAACACAACGCATCCACCCCTTAATACTCACACTCTTACACCATTCCTATAGTCATTCATCACCCTCTGAACTAACAATCTCATCTATCTCACACTACTCTAATTACTAATATGTCTACTGTTCTTAATATACAATTTCTCCTTCTTCTTTCAACTACATTACTCTTTCTCTCAGTTCTCACATGCAATCAAAGCACTACTGTTATACACACCAAATCACCCACACTCACTTTATCTCCAAACCACAACACATCTACCTTTACTCACATTTCCCCCTCCAACTTCGCCATTATTGCCACACATAGATTATTGCCACACATAGATTCAAATACTTCCTTACACCTAAACAGCATGTCTACCACAAAAACAAATATCCACACATGCACCCAATCTCTCCAATAATCAATTTCATATTATCCAACCTGTTGCTATCAGAGATGTCCACCCTAACCCAGGTCCTAACAATTCTCCTCAAAATACTTTGAATACCACTACCACCTCTGTGCTCTCTCCCACCTCTCCATCATACATTACTAATACTACTCCCCAAAAAAGACTCACCCTCTCATCTATAAATATTCAAGTTAAAAAAAACAACACACTTCATGCTTGGATCACTCAACATAACCCAAACATACTTGCCTTGTTTGAAACCTGGTTAAAACCAAGTATTTTTAATTCTGAAATTCTTCCCCCTAGCTACAATATCCTTAGGCCCTGACAGACTTTCAAAAAGAGGAGGGGGAGTCACAATCATGTATTCTAACTGCCTGTCTGTCTCCCCTATCTCTTTTCCCATATCTGACTTTCTCCCAGCTTAGATAATGTTAGCTGACTTTAAACTAAGCCACCATAAAAAACTTGCCATTGCATCAGTTTATATCCCTCCTGGAAATAATGTCCTCATTTTAGAACACTTTCTATCCTGGATATCTAACACTATCCCTTATGAAACCATCATACTAGGAGATGTCAATATTGACTGACTGCAGATCAATAATCACCTTCCACCTCTCTCAACCTGTATGGATTCGCACAGCTCATCTCTTCCCCTACGCACCTTCATAAATGTTCCTCTACTGGTTCACTTATTGACTGGATACTAGTATCTCACCCCCAACATTACCATAATCCAACCACTGTACCAGACGCATTAGGTGATCACCTAACTTTACTAGTTCACAGAAACTCTGAACACCTGCATAAAGCACAACAATATAAGGTGACCTGTGATCTATCTAGCTATTCTCCTGACTCACTAAATCACCTCCTCTCTACTATAAACTGGTCCTTTCTCTCTAATCTCACTCTCGATGAAGCAGTCCTAACTCCCTTGCCCCCACTAGGAAAACTCACATCAAATTCAGATATGCCCCATGGCTAACTAAAACTACCCTTACACTCAAGAAGACCAGAGCTAAATGTTGGAAAACTTGAAAGGCAATAATACTTCTTCCAGCCTTATCTCTTACAGGGAACTTAGAAACAAAGCTAAGAAACAAATCAGTCTCGATAAAAAGAACTATTACCAATCCTCACTTAACAATCCCTACTGTAATCCTAAAAAAATTCTGGAACTCTATCAATAAACTTCTCTCGCCTGGTACTCCTACCTCACCCACACCTTATTCTGACAAGACTTCTCTGGAAATAGCAACCCTCCTTAATAAGTTCTTCATTGAAACCATTGAAAACTTAACTGTAATTTCTCCACCCGCACCTCTTTCAATCCATCTACATCTTCACCCACCTCTGATTCACCTCTCTCACCCTCACTCTCATTCTCACTATCATCTGTTCCCACCTCTTATATCAAGTTGCTCTTAACTAAACTAAAACCTGGTTCATCCTCATTATTCCTTAAACATGCAGTTACATCTGTAGCTTACCCCATATCTGTCCTGATTAATAGATCCATAAAAGAAGGCAAAGTCCCTGAAATTTGGAAGAAATTTGTTGTAGTACCTCTTCATAAAGGAAGAAACTCCACTGAGCCAACCAATTGTCATACTGTCTCCTCTCTGCAAAATATTGGAAAAGTGTATCCATAAGCAAGTACTTAAGTCATCTGCTACAAGAAAACCTACTCACACCAGCTCAACATGGCTTCCGCCCCACACATAGCACAGCTACCGCTGTTGTATCCTTTACTAATAACATTGCTCAAGTCATGGGTAAAAGCAAAATAGCATCAGCCCTCTTTCTAGACCTGTCAAAAGCATTCGACACCGTCTCTCATACCATAATTCACCATAAACTCTCCAACCTAGGCTTCTCAAACTCCACCACCTCCTGGTTCTGTGATTACCTCACTAATAGACACCAGGCTGTTAGATGGAACTCTTCCTACTCCCCCCCCCTTCTAGCAGTTAGGACAGGGGTCTTGCAAGGATCAATATTGGGCCCTCTCCTCTTCAGTGTATTTACCAATGACCTTTTCTCATCCTGCCCCCAGTCCAGTCTTCTTCAGTATGCTGATGACTTGACCATCAACAACTCTGCTGACAACATAGAAAACCTTCAATCTCTTACACAAAACTCACTCCACTCAGTTGAAAACTGGCTACAATCCAACCACCTCTTGCTAAATGCGAGCAAAACTAAGCTACTACTTTTCCTACCTAAAAAATCTGGAACATGCAAAACAGAACTTTTCCGTAACATCCCTTAATGGAACTAAAATTTCTGTTGACACCCAAACAAAACTCCTTGAGCAATAACTGATGATGAACTTAAATTCAACCATCACATTCATAGCTCAATAAAAAAAAAACACCAAAAACTAGGTCTGCTTTACCGTCACACAAACTTTCTTCCCTGTGCATCCAGGCCATCCTTTGCCCAATCCCTGCTTCTACCATCCCTACTCTATGCTTCACCTATTCTTACCCATCTACAGAGTAACTTAATATCCAAACTACAAACCACATATAACAAAGTACCCAGATTTGCTGCAAATCAACCTTACAAATCCCATCACTGCCTCTCATTAAAGGCTTTACACTGGCCTGAATTTTCCAACTTACTGCCTCAATCCCAACTCCTTACAGCCCACAATATACTAAACAATCCTAAATCCTGCCCATCCCTTGCAAATTCTCTGACACTTTATACTCCTCAACGCCCACTAAGAAGTACTAAGAAGTACTAATCAATACTTTCTTGAAGTTCATAAGCCAAACAAAACCTTTGGGAAAATACTCTATTGTCACTCAGTTGCAGAAAACTGGAACACACTCCCTTCAGCCCTTAGACTACTTAAAGACAAAAATGCCTTCAAGAAACAGCTTAAATCTTTTTTCCTATCAAATTGGATATGTTCATGCTCTAAACTAATACTCAAGAAACATTCAGGGATAACCTAACTTAACCATATCACTTCTAGCTCCTCTCTTACTACTACTATCCACACATTTTTTCCATCATATTCCATACTAGTTAGCTCATGTTACACTCAATTCCCGTAATCCCTTATTACTGTTCTTTAATTTATTTATTAACCTCCAAAGTTCACACAACTTTATCTGTATATTTACTTACGTCATGCCTAGTACCTTGGTTCAGAAATGTACTGACCTTAGTCTCACCATATTTCTGCTTAGTTTCTTGCCATACTACGTGACAGTTTCCATATATCTATTATGTTGTATTTCTATACATTCTGTATATTCCTTTATTGCATGTTTTGTAATTACTTCAGAAGTATGTATACTTAAAATGTGATCTGTGTTTCTTTGTTCTTACTATTTGTTTACTTAAAACCTTTTTTTTTTTTTTTTTTTTTTTTTTGGGGGGAGCTTTTCTCCTCGGGTCTCTGCTGAAAAAGGGCTTCTAAGAACCCAGACAGACTAACCAGGTTAACAAATATAAAAATAAATAAATAAATACAGCCTATAGTTTTAAAAATGATCATTACCCAGTTTACTGGTATGATCATTAAAACAAAACCTCAAAGCTGGATATACCCATATACCCAGGTTATTAAATGAATCCACATTTTAAATCACAGTGTGCTGTATTACTTACTCATTCTTCAGTCTGTTGTGTCTTTCGGCTTTTCCCGGTTAGGGGTCGCCACAGCGGAACTCCGGTCCGCTAATGATTGCCAGTAGATTTGTATGTGCCGAGTTACCTGCCCTGACGCACAACCTTCAACGAAGGTACGCCCATTCACGCATGTCTCCACATAGAAGACGCTCTAGCTGAGAATCAAACAACTGTGAGGCAACAACGCTACCGCAGCACCACCACCGCATTCTTCAGTCTCTGTCTCTGAAATCTCATAGGCTTTGCTATTGATGCATTTATCAACATATTATTCTCCTGTTCCCAAATGGTTTGAAGTACTGAAGTTATTTTGTCCTAGCTGTGACAGATGTAACCTGTTTACCTATTTAAAGTTACCTACATGCAGACAATAGACCACCACAAATGAAAAAGATCAGAAGGATGTGATGTAAAAAGTTATGGGTCTGAGTGAGAGCTGTATAGGACACCCTGGCTGTAACCTAGAGATTCACCTGTCCAGTTAATGTGTCTTTGTCATGTCCTATTTGTAAGCCATGTAGCTATCCATCTTATTAAAATTACATCAGTAAATAGATGTTCTAATGTATTCACCATTGTTTTGTGTATGATTTTATCAAAGGCTGACATTAAGTCTGTATAAATTACACCACAGCACCACTTGTCATTTGTAATTGTTATTGTATTATTACAGAACATCATGTTACCGGTAGTTATTGATCTATTTTCAACATATGCAGGCTTATATGTAGTTTCAAGTTCTAGTCTTCTCAATTCTGATGATACATTATACAGATAACCTTCTCCATTGCTTCTCCACAAAAGGAAAGTAAAGTTATGGGTCTCTGTGACTCTGGGGTCTGTCTGGTTCCGCTATCCCTTAAATATGGGTTGAACAAGGGCATGTCTCCAGTCTTAAGTTACGGGTCTCTGTGACTCTGGGTTTATCCTGTTCACTTGTCCCTTAAATATGGGTTGAACAAGTGCATATCTCCAGTCTTAAGTTATGGGTCTGTGAGACTCTGGGATTTCCTGTCCCTTAATAAGTTGTGGGTGTCTGTGACTCTGGCTTTGTCCTGTTTCCCTCTCCCTTAAATATGGGTTGTACAAGTGCACGTCTCCAGTCTTTAAGTTATAGGTCTCTGTGACCTTGGGTTTGTGCTGTTCCCCTGTCCCTTAAATATGGTTTGTACATGTGCACGTGTCCAATCTTAAGTTATAGGTCTCTGTGACTCTGGGTTTGTCCTATTCCCCTGTCCTTAAATATACGTTGAACAAGGGCATATCTCCAGTCTTAAGTTATGGGTCTGTGTGACTCTGGGATTGTCCTGTTTCCTGTCCCTTAATAAGTTATGGGTGTCTGTGACTCTGGGTTTGTCCTGTTTCCCTCTCCCTTAAATATGGGTTGAACAAGTGCACATCTCCAATCTTTAAGTTATAGGTCTCTGTGACTCTGGGTTTGCCCTGTTTCCCTATCCCTTAAATTTGGGTTGCACGCATGCACATTTCCAATCTTGAGGAATCTCCTCATACTGTAATGATCTGGTGAATAACACATACAGTGATACTGTAATGTCATGCCAAAGTGTTCTCAGGTCATTGTTGCTAATTCTATTTCATCACTGTACGTCGTGTCCAATTTGCATATTTATTTTTCACTATAATTTAATTTAATCTCAACATCAAAGTTAACGGGATATTATTAGCACAATTTTTCACCACCTGTATGCAACCAAACCTGTTTTGAATAACATTTTGTAAATGTATTTAATGTATTTATAATATGTTGTGTTGGAAAGTACATTTTACATTCTACACAATTTGTTAGTTTGTAGGTTTTCAGTCCTACCACATCTTGTGTGTGTATGTATGTATGTATAGATAGATCAATATAGATGTATAGATAAATATATATATGTATATAATGATTTCTATTATGCAGAATGTATTTAAGTTTTTTAAAAACATTTTCCAGATCTTGTCTGACACTGTTTAATTTGTCTGTCCAGTTTTTATTATTTTTTTCTTCAAAGTTATAGTTCTTGTTTGCCCTCACTTCCATTTCTTATTTTTTAATGTATCATCTTGCTAGAATTCCACTTCTGTGTTTTGCCAGACTGTTTGACATTCCTTCAGACAGCGGTATAATACTGTATTCCGTTTTCCATTTTCTGTTTGGGTCTACCATGGAGGTCAGGTTGTGACTGAAGAGTCTGTCAGCCAGTCCACTTACATGGTTACCAAACTGAAATTAATATGTAAACAAACAAACAATTAGCTGAATAATGGGAGTACATTAAATTAAATAGTCAAGTCCGCAAATGATGTGGACATTCTACAGAAGGACCTCACTGAGACAGATGCCTGGTGTCATAGCCATGGCCTCAAGCTCAATGCCAGAAAGTGCATTGTCATCCCCTTTGGTAAAAACTCTGTACCCATGAACTATCACATAAACGGCAGTCTACGTAATGCCAAATGTGTGATAAGAGACCTTGGGACCCAGGTGGACAGTAGTCTCTCCTTTGATAATCACATCACCACAGTAGTCAGGAAATCCTTCTGCATGCACACCTCATCACAAAAGGGTTCTCATCTAGGAAAAAAGAGGTCATTGTTCCCCTCTACTTGACACTCATTAAACCCATTATAGAGTACAACGCCCCTTTTGGTATGTACCTCACAAGACATCTGCAGCAGCTGGAAAGGCCACAGAAGTACCTCACAAAGTGGATTACTGGCCTCAAACATATGTCCTACACTGATCGTCTCAAAAAACTCCAGCTTTACTCCGTAGCATATTGCCTACTCCGAGGTGATCTCTGCCTGACATACAAAGCTATGTCAAACCCAGAGCTGTTGGACATGCTTCACCTAAAAAAATCCCAATCCCTCAGAGCTACACACTCTAGTGGCCTAAACCTTGTCACCACAATAAACAGGACATGCTGTGGGAATAGATTCCTGTCCCAGAGACTTCCCAAACTCTGGAACAAGCTACCCATCTATGTCAAGCAAAGTTCCTGATTAGCACTCTTCAAGAAAAATCTTGATGGTGGATGGGAAATAGGAAATACATTCCGGGGATCACTTCTGTGGCTCTGCTCGACAGGGGCACAGGAAAATACCTTTCTTGGATGGCGTAAGCCAGAGAACCTTGTTGGCTAGGCTTACTTAGACCCTTGGGCCAATAGCCTAGTACCTACCTATGAACCTGTTACGTTTAATGCATGGTACCTTAGAGAGTACAGTACAAATCTATTTGTTTTACTCTTTTATTAAAATGCACAATTAAATGTTTGTTTACAGGTACCATGTAATCTGTGTACATTGTTGGTACTCTTACAGGACATAAAACACAATAGGTGGGTATTCAGAAATGAAAATAGCACAATGTGTAATGCTAAACTTTGCAGTAAGTGTTATCATGCAGGCATACCTCTCAACCTCTTAGAGCAAGAAATCTGGACAAAGCCATAAATAATGGGGACAAAGGTACAAAAATAGGGACACTTTTTTAAATATTGCTTTTACAAACTTAGAAAATTGATAGAACAGGTTTTGCATTAGCATGGATTTTCTGAAGGTTATGAAGTCTGAAACTCAAACGTCTGTCATTATTTTTGACTTCAGTCCTCAGTGGTTTGCCAGAAATCCACAATTTTATGAGAAACAGAGCAAAAGTATGAGGCAAAAATCTGTAAGGTTGAGAGGTATGCATGCAGGGCATATCCATTTCAGAGTGCACAATCACGAGTATGAAAATTTGTGTGGTCATTACTATATACTTTCATAAGCAAAATATTTGTAGGTGAACATGAAATTATTTTATTTTGGTATGTGTGAATGTGGATGTTAGTATCAACCATGTCTGTTAATTATAAGCTGTATATATATTTGAATACATTGCCTATATGCATGCACATTACTCAGGCAAAAAAAGCATAAAGATTGGCATGTATACATACACATATGTATGTATGTATGTGTATTTAATTCTGTATTGAGATACATATATAAATATGCAGGGACAAACTGAGTCAGAGATCGTCAATATTCTAGATGATTTAGGTGGTGTTTATGATAATCACCAATGAGTTTGTTCAATGTTTTGTGTTTTGAACAAATTCATTGATGATTATTCATCGTACACACACAAAGTTAGAGACAACACACACACACGTGCGTATGTATACATATATATATATATATATATATATATATATATATATATAAAGAAACAGTCACTAAGCCCATTCCACATAATGTTTGCAAAAAAAACAAATTAGAAGGAGCACAACCACCTTGTTTCAGCTTAGACTTCCACAATATAAAGAATTCCAAAGTCCAAATGAATAAAAACAAATTTATTGATGAAATGTGAGCGCTTTCGCGGACACCACATCCGCTTCTTCAGACATACTCATACAAATGCTTACAACTCTTTATATACATCCTGTTACCTAATTAGTTCAATAAATCAATTAACAATTGTTAATAATGAGCACACAGTAAGACTAAGATGTAATGCAAACTCTCATATAACATGCCAAATGTTGCTAAAGCTGCTATACTAAAAATAATACATATACAAAATATATACAACAAAACAAATACTAAAAAGCCAATGGGCTGTGCAAATAGCTACCCTAACAAAACTGTATCTAAAAACTATTAAATATGTGGAATTTATGAACAATTAACTACCTAAGTGTTCTAGCTCTAAGATGAGGCTTGAGAGAAACACTATCATTAAGGCCTCTGCCTCTATGCGCAGCAAGCCTTAATATCCATTTAACCTCAGCCTGCTCAGTCAAATTTATTATATTGCCCAATCTAATATTCTCCAATTGTATAGGCAAAACTTGAAATTGAAAGACATGGTCAGCACCCTTTTGCAAAGTGTGTCTAACTAAAGCGCTGTATTCCTGCTTCCTTGAAAGACAATATGCATGATCTCTTATACGCTCCCTAAGAGTCCTGTTGGTTTTCCCAATGTAAAAATTAAAACAGACTAAGTGTGCCACATAAACCACGTTTCTAGAATTACAGGTACTGTCATTACATAGTTCCCATAGATGGCCTATATCTGGATGTTTAAAGAAATGTGACTCATCTATGGATCCACACTGCAGACACTTCCCACACATCTTGGTTTCCCTAAAACCTCTGGATACTAGAGAATTAGGGACATACGCGTCATTATAACAAAGTTGTTGCTTAAGACTTTTCATGTTCTTGTACATAAAAGTAGGATAATTCCCTACTATGTCTGTAATCTTGTCATCCACCATAAGTATATATATATATATATATATATATATATATATATATATATATATATATATATATATATATATATATATGTTCAAACACATTATTGATTAAATTTAGAGGTAGTTACACTAATGAGGGTGTGGATAACAGAGTGGAAGACAAGGACAGTACAGTAATGTGATGCAGGCTAGTCAGCACCCAGATGTACTAAAAGTACAATTCCACATTGTAGGATAACAGCAGAACTGTTTGCTTTGTTGGGAAAGTGAATTGACAGAAAACGATGTATACAGTGTATGAATGTTGTACTACCTGGCATATTCTATTCCATAAGAAGTCATTATGGCTGTACCCTTTAATGTTTAACTGACCCTCAGCATTATGGCAGACATTTGCTTGGACCTAAAATGTGACATCAACACACTGGGCATACCTTGTGCATACTGATGTGGATATTTGACAAGGTGGTGGCAGTCCTATACTTTGACTGAGACAACATGTCCTTGTTTTCATTTGATGCATTCAGGTGTGATTAATAGGTCTGTGAATACTATTCATGGGTCTGGTCAAGGATACTGGTTTGCTACTACCATGTGGTGATGCCAAAATGAAAGGTGCATATTAGGTCCATAGATTCATGGGTTAACGGTACGCTGTTGATCCAGAGGAACATCAGTAGCCTGGCCACAGTATCCCATATTGTAAGTACCCAGTGGCATGACTAAAGAGAGACATTAGCCTGGCCACAGTATCCCATATTGTAAGTACCCATTGGCATGACTAATTTATATCTAGTTTTACACCCCTTTCAATGGCAGTTTCAGGGGCCAGGTCAGGGCTGTAATAGTGATTGCTCATCCATGCATCCAGATTATGCTTAAAGAGGGTCGGGGAGCTTTGGTTTATAGCCAGAGGAAGTCTATTCTGTTTTTGGGGGATTCTCTGAGATATAAATCTATCGTGCCAGCAGGACCTATTTATGTTATGATAGAAGATGAAGTCTCTTGAACAGATGTTTACGATGTTACTAGTTCTGCAGATGTGCAGCAAGTGACAGTGGACTGGCTCCTTTGAGGCTATGCAAATTAGGCAGAGAGTAGGTTCATAGGTTCATACTAGGCTATCTGCCCAAGGGCATTTATAAGCCTAGCCCATAGTTATTTGGCTTTCGCCACCCCTTTAGTTTGAATAAAACTATGCCTATTATTTTGCTGTGCCTCTGTCAAGCAGTGACACTGAAGTAATCCCTGGGGTATATCTGCGATCCCCCATCCATTGGTCAAGATTCCTCTTGAACAAGGCCAGCGAGGTGCTCTGCCTCACATGTACCGGGATTTTGTTCCACAGCATAGGGAGTCTCTGGGTGATGAATCTGTCCCTCCAGCATGTTCTATTAATAACCGTGTACCTCTCCAGAGTCTATAAGAAAACAGAAAAAAAAAAGACAAAGTGCTGTAATGCTGTCTGGGTAGCACAAGAAACACATACACTTGATTATTGTAATGAGGAAACAATGCAGCCTCTCAAGGTCATGTGATTAGGCAAGTACATACCACTGGCGACATAATGGTGATTAGGTGCAAGGATTTCCTAACATTAGTGGATACATAATGACTAAACGATTCCCAAAAAGGGAAGGCATCTCTGATCAGTATTAGCAAAAACCTAAGGGCACTCATAAAATCGTCAAAGGCCAGCTTCGAGAGAAAAATTGCACAGGACACT
This sequence comes from Protopterus annectens, assembly GCF_019279795.1. Taxonomy (NCBI): domain Eukaryota; kingdom Metazoa; phylum Chordata; order Ceratodontiformes; family Protopteridae; genus Protopterus; species Protopterus annectens. The sequence continues at coordinate 1,858,172,233 of NC_056729.1, read as the reverse complement.
AAGGATAATCACAAGGCTTTCTTTAGTTATGTTAGGAACCTGGGTGGGAATTCCCAGATATGCTCAGAATTAGTCCAAAATGACAAAAAATACACCAAACCCACAGACATTGCCAACATCCTAGCTGACAGGTTCAGCGCAAACCCCCCCCCCCCCACCAAAAGGGCAAATATCTGTCTCAGCAGAGTGCTGCCTCCCTGACATCTCAGATGCTCAGGTAAGAGCCGCCCTCTCCAAAGCAAAAAATACAGCATCAATGGGAACAGACGGTGTCCCGGGCTGCGTCCTAAATGAACTCCAAGAGCTAAACCCAAACATAAAACTACTGTTCAGTCTCAGCCTTTACTACAGGATATGTACCCAAAGAGTGGCGTACAGCAACAGTGGTCCCTCGCCACAAAGGTGATGCCTCAACGGACCCTGGAAACTATCGCCCCATAAGCCTGACTAGCTTGGTCTGCAAAGCTATGGAAAGGATCATCATGGACCTCATAAATAAAGATATTGGGGACCTACAGACACTGGATCCTACCCAGTTCGGCTTTGTTAAGGGCAGATCATGCCTCTTAAACCTGGTCAATTTCTTTGAAACAGTCACCAAGGCCATTAACGAAGGGAAGGTGGTCCACACAGCCTATCTGGACCTCACGAAAGCCTTCGATACAATACCCCACTTGGGCATTATAGATAAGCTCACCAGCTTAAATATAAACCCCTATGTCACTAGACGGGTTGCAAACTGGCTCAAGGACAGAACCCACATGGTTAGAATTGCTGGAGCCATGTCAGACTCCAAACCCGTTACAAGTGGCGTCCCACAAGGCTCAGTCCTGGGACCTCTCTTGTTCGGTATATATTTCTCGGAGGTACAGGCCAACACGGAAGGACTGTGGCTGACCAAGTTTGCAGATGACTGCAAACTGGGCGCCATAATCGACTCTCCAGCTGACACAAGCATCCTCCAAAAGGGCCTCATAGAAACAGACAACTGGTGCCAGAGCCATGGCCTCAAGCTAAACGCCAAAAAGTGTATAGTCATCCCCTTTGGCAAAAACAAAGTGCCCACAGATTACCACATAGGTGGTAATCCATTAAGTACAGAAGAAGTAATTAGCAACCTGGGGACCCAAGTTGATAGCAATCTCTCATTTGACAACCACGTGGCCAAAGTGGTTAGAAAAACATTTTATATAGCCCACCTAATCATGAAGGGATTCACATCTAGATTAGGGGAGGTCATCGTGCCTCTTTACTCATCCCTCATCAGGCCCATAATATAGTACAATGCCCCTTTTGGGATGTACCTTACCAAACACCTGCAGCAACTGGAAAGACCCCAAAAGTACCTCACCAAGAGGATCAAAGGGCTCATACAGATGCCATATGCTGCCCGGTTAAAGAAACTCCAGCTCTACTCAGTGGCATACCGCTTGCTCAGAGGCGAGCTGTGCCTGACGTATAAAGCCATGTCCAACCCGGAGACAGATTCATAACCCAGAGGCTCCCTTCACTCTGGAATTAAATCCCAGTCCAGGTTAGGCAGAGTCCCTCATTGACTCTCTTCAAGTGGAATCTTGATGAGTGGATGGGAGATCGTAGGTTTACCCCGGGTATCACTTCTGTGTCCCTGTTAGACAGAGGCACAGTATACTAACCTTGAAAAAGGGTATAGCAAAATTAATTTAAAATGGGTGGCGAAAGCCAAACATACTCTGGCTAGGCTTATAAATGCCCTAGGGCAGATAGCCTAGTATGAACCTATGAACCTATGAATTGTCAGTGAAAGTGTTGGGTCCCTAAAGACTGAGTTAGTTTTGGCTAAAGCCAAAGCTGTAGTGCTACTGCTGCATTCCTTGGCGTGTAGCTTTAGGCTGTGCTCCAGGCAGCACTTATTGCTGCATGCTATTCCTCACTGAAAAATCTGGAAATCAGATGATGAGGCAGTGGCAACTCCAAACTTGGTCAGGTACAAATTCTTGATGTCAGCCTTAACACTGAAGAAGTAAACCACTGAAAAGTGGTTCTGGAGTTGATCACTGTGGGATACCACATGTAAATACTATTTTTGAAGAGAGCATGCCTCTCACACAATACAGTTGGCTACACCCATTAACCAGTTTGCTATCCAGCAGGTAACATACAAGTTTACAATGACAGTAGTAACCTTGAAGTGCACTTCTGAAACAGTTATGTGCATTGCATACATAGTTTCACCAAAAGACCAGCATTATCAGATATGTAGCATATTTGAAATGTATAGACATTCATGAATGCCTAGAATTTCATGTCTGTCAGTAACATATGTAGAGGCTGTTGTTTTCAAACCACATGAATATAAACATAGATTATGTGTTATATACATACATACATAGAAAAATAGCTACTACAACTTGTCAAAATATAGGGTTATCGATGGCATGAAGTTTTGGTTGCAGCATTTAATTTTACTGTCTTAGTAAAAATGTACCCTTGTAATTACCTACTGTAATATACTAGGAATGGTACTGAAAAGTATATGGGAAATGTATAGACTGCATTTGGTTCAACTTTCAAATGCTAATCAGTGTAAACTAACTGTACTTCAGTCAAACATCCAGGAAAGATGTGAAAGCTGAAAACAGTTTACCACAATGAATGATAGAAAAAAAGTGAGAAAAGAAATACAATAGGAAGAAATTACTATTAGACAAATAGTCATACCTCTCAACCTAGAAACATCAAAAATCTGGACAAGGCCCATGAAAAATAGGTACAAATCTGTATGCTGATTAACATCTAATTTACATACATAATTATGTAACCCCACCCACTCCAATAGAATTGTGGGATACCAACTTTCAAACGCAAACTGACAACCAAAATATGGCACCAGAGTCCCCCCTGCAGCCATTCCAATGTGCCATTACCTGGCTATTTCGCCCCATTTACCATAAACATTAATGTATGTATACTGCTTTACTTCTACAATGATTAGTTGGATTTTATTTTCACATTTTACAGCACAACAATGCAGAAACACTAATAGACATCATCTGGTAAACAAAGTAACTGTCTCACAATGAAAATAGGCTTGACATTAAAACTTCTCTGCCCTTGAAACTCACATTCATTGAAACAGCATTGAAACCCACACTACATCCAAAGAAAATGCATCTGGCCAATGGTGGATAAAGATTACCTTTGGGCTGTTTTCAAATAATTGGCCCCTTGCACACAAAACAAGAAACATACATGTGTTCTTTTCTTTATACACCTTCCTGAATATTAAATTATATTCCTTGTATAATACAGCACACTTGTTAAGAGTGCATTTTAAATTTATTGTGAACATTTTTCCAGTAAGCAATGAAACAAAATGCACGAGCACACACACACACGCACACACACACGTACGTCACGGTTTCCTTGTTTTTTTTGGTTCTGCTCAGAATATGTAACTACTGAAAGCAACATTAGCTGGCTTGGGTCTGCTCTTGCTAAAGAATCTGCTGAATAGCTCTTTCTACTGAATGGCAAATAAACAGCTCAAGTTTCTGTTAAATGGAGAAAATATTAGCCATTTAACCATGTGAATTTCTAATTTATGGGACTTGCAGGATTGCAGCACAGAAGAAAACAATAAGTGATTTAATGTTTGGGTTATAACTATGCATTTATTTACCAATTGTAAGCCAACAGCTGAAACCATAATCCAGAAGTGTGCAAAAGGGAAAGATGACTGTACTACCCATAACCATTTGTAAACAGGAAAACAATATGCGTGGGCTGATTCCTGTAGCTCATAACATAACTCATGTAAAAAGATAAACAGTTTAGCAGTAGAGATTGCTTTATTATTAGTATTCAACAAAATTACCTAATGGACAAGGGTACATTATCATCACACAGGCATCAAGCAGTTTTTGATTTGTCTTTTACTTGCACCGTCAGGTGCTTTCAATGAAAACTGTGTATATATCGTGACTCTTACAAAGAGCTGACAGCTTTATTATATGCATGTTCACTACTTGCATTTCTGACATTAATATCACTTACCAGGTTAAAGTTCTCTGCATCCTACATTAAGCAACATTATACTGAATATATGCACAAAATACGTACAACAAACAATACAATTAGTGCAGCATTATACAAAATACATGTCTCTAACAATATTTGGCTTTCAAGAAAACTTAAGCAATTATAAGAAAGTATTAAAAAGCGTATACACACACACTATGCAGAACGAGGACAGAGTATTTCATATGCAGAATGTGCTTTATGAACTCCGGTACTTCACCACTATGCAGAACGAGGACCTAGTATTTCCTAGGCAGAACTATACAGCAACAGAATTACAAATGAGCAGCTCAGCAGTTCCTTACATGCACTATATACAAATGAATGAACTACGGCACTTCATTTCACCACTATGGCGGAACGCGTATTTCCTAGGCAGAATTACACAGTCAGCAACAGAAAGAATTACAAATGAGCAGCAGTACTCTGAACTACAGCAAGTGAATGAGCAGCGCTCTATGAACTATCTGCTTACATTCAGCAGCAAAACTACAACAGTCCCTTACATGCACTCTGAAGTACAGCAAATGAATGAGCAGTGCTCTATGAACGATCCCCTTACATTCAGCAGTAAAACTACAACAGTCCCTTACATGCACTCTGAACTACAGCAAATGAATGAGCAGCGCTGTATGAACTATCTGCTACATTCCGCAGCAAAATTACAACAGTCCCTTACATGCACTCTCTGAACTACAGCAGATGAATGAGCAGCGCTCTATGAACTGTCTGCTTACATTCATAGGTTCATAGGTTGGTACTAGGCTATCAGCCCTAGGGCCTATACAAGCCTAGCCATAACAATTCCCTGGCTGTTTCTTCCCACACTATTTACTTCCCTGGACCCCTGTCTAGCAGGGCGACTGACGTGATCCCCGGGGTGAATTTCCTTTCTCCCATCCAATCGTCAAGATTCCTTTTGAAGAGGACCAAAGGGGCACTCTGCTTGACATGTATGGGCAGTCTATTCCAGAGTCTGGGGAGTCTCTGGGTCAGGAACCTATCCCTCCAGCATGTTTTGTTTATTGTGATGACAAGGTTTAGATCCCTGGAGTGTGTGGCTCTGAGGGATTGGGATTTCTTTAAGTGTAGCATGTCCAACAGCTCTAGGTTTGACATGGCCTTGTATGTTAAGCAGAGATCGCCTCTAAGTAGACGATATGCGACAGAGTATAGCCGGAGGTTTTTAAGGCGGCCAGCATAGGGCATCTGCTTTAGGCCTGTGATTCTTTTAGTGAGGTATTTCTGCGGCCTTTCCAGTTGTTACAGATGTCTTGAAAGGTACATACCAAACGGGGCGTTCTATTATATAATGGGTCTAATGAGGGATGAGTACAGTGGGACAATGACCTCCTTTTTTCTGGATGAAAAGCCCTTAGTGATGAGGTGTGCCACATAGAAGGATTTCCTGACTGTTGTGGCGATGTGGTTATCGAAGGTGAGACGACTGTCCACCTGTGTCCCCAAGTCTCTTATCACACTTTCGGTGTTTAGTGTACTGCCACCTATATGGCAATTCACTGGTACATGTTTTTTCCAAAAGGGAATAACTATACATTTCTTGGCATTGAGCTTGAGCCCATGGCTCTGGCACCAAGCATCTGTTTCTGTAAGGCCCTTTTGTAGAGTATCCACATCATTTGGGGATTCAATAACGGCTCCCAGTTTGCAGTCATCTGCGAACTTTGTGATCCAGAGTCCCTTAGTGTTGGCCTGTACTTCAGAGAAGTAGATGCCAAACAAGAGCGGTCCCAGGACCGAACCCTGACGTACTCCACTTGTCACTTGTCTGGAGCTGGCTGCTTTTACAGTGTGGGTTCTAACAGTAAGCGAGTTAGCAACCCACTGGGTGACGTAGGGATTAATGCCCAGCTTAGTAAGTTTATCTATGATTCCAGAGTGGGGGATAGTGTCAAAGGCCTTGGCAAGGTCTAGATAGGCTGTGTGGACCACCTTACCCTTGTCCATGGCTCTGGAGACTGATTTGAAGAAGTCAGTCAGGTTCAGGAGACAAGATCGGCCCTTCACAAACCCAAACTGGGTGGGGTCCAGTGTTTGAAGGTTGCCAATGTAACCTACAGTAATCTGCAGTAAAACTACAACAGTTCCTTGCATGCACTCTGAACTACAGCAAATGAATGAGCAGTGCTCTATGAACTATCTGCTTGCATTCAGCAGCAAAACTACAACAGTCCCTTATGTGCACTCTCTGAAATACAGCAAATGAATGAGCAGCGCTCTATGAACTATCTTCTTACATTCAGCAGCAGAACTACAACAGTTCCTTACATGCACTCTCTGAACTACCTCAAATGAATGAGCAGCACTGTATGAACTATCTGCTTACATTCAGCAGTAAAACTACAACAGTCCCTTACATGCACTCTGAACTACAGCAAATGAATGAGCAGCGCTCTATGAATTATCTGCTTACATTCAGCAGCAAAACTACAACAGTCCCTTACATACACTCTCTGAACTACAGCAAATGAATGAGCAGCTGCTCTCTGAACTATCTGCTTACATTCAGCAGCAAAACTACAACAGTTCCTTACATGCACTCTCTGAACAACAGCAAATGAATGAGCAGCGCTCTATGAATTATCTGCTTACATTCCGCAGCAAAACTACAACAGTCCCTTACATGCACACTCTGAACTACAGCTAATGAATGAGCAGCACTTTATGAACTATCTGCTTACATTCAGCAGCAAAACTACAACAGTCCCTTACATACACTCTCTGAACTACAGCTAATGAAAGAGCAGCGCTCTATGAACTATCTCCTTACATTCAGCAGTAAATCTACAACAGTCCCTTACATGCAGTCTCTGAACTACAGCAAATGAATGAGCAGCGCTCTATGAACTATCTGCTTACATTTAGCAGCAAAACTACAACAGTCCCTTACATGCACTCTCTGAACTACAGCACTGTCCATTTCAGAACAGAGTCGGACTGAACCAGCAGCAGCATTGCAATAAGAAACAAACTTACTTGCTTGAAATGGGGCACTTTCTGCACAGAACAGACAAGCAATACACACACTTTTGCAGACTGCCGTTCTCGGTCCCACACGTTAGAATTGCTGTTTCGCATTTCAGACCAGCTTAACCAGAAAAAAAAGCAGTACTCTTCCTGCACCTTAACAGAATCAAGTAATATGCAAAATGCAGCAGAACTACAACAATTCTTTACATGCACTCTCTGAACTATGGCACTATGGATTTCAGAATGGAGTCAGAGACTCGGACTGAACCACCAGCAGCATTGCAATAAGAAACAAATTTGCTTGAAATGGGACACTTTCTGCACAGAATTAAAAGCTTCACAGTCAAGCAAGCAATACATATACTTTTGCAGACTGCTGTTCCCAGTTTTGCACATTAGAACTGCCGTTTCTCATTTCAGGCCAGCTTAACCAGAAAAAAGCAATACACTTCCTGCACCTTAACAGAAGCAAACAATATGCAAATACATAGTAGTATTACACTTTTGCAGACTGCCGTTCTCCTTCTCGCACATTAAGAACTTCCAAGTGCCGACCTGGTTTTCATTTTAGCTTAAGTTTCTCTCGCAAGTATATAACTCGCAAGTACAGAACCCACAGAGTGAGAGTTGCTGGAGCCATGTCAGACTCAAAACCGGTCACAAGTGGCGTCCCACAGGGTTCTGTCCTGGGACCACTCTTGTTCGGTATATACTTTTCCGAGGTACAGGCAAACGTGGGAGGACTATGGCTCACCAAGTTCGCAGACGACTGCAAACTGGGCGCCATAATCAACTCTTCAGCTGACACAAACATCCTTCAAAAAGGTCTCACAGAGACAGATAACTGGTGCCAGCGCCATGGTTTAAAGCTAAATGCCAAAAAATGTATAGTCATACCCTTTGGCAAAAACAATGTGCCCACAAATTACCACATAGGCGGAAACCCATTAAGTACAGAGAAAGTTATTAGGGACCTGGGGACCCAAGTTGATAGCAATCTCTCCTTTGAAAACCACATTGCCAAAGTGGTTAGAAAGACCTTCTACATAGCCCACCTCATCACGAAGGGTTTCACATCTAGATCAAGAGAGGTAATCGTGCCCTTTATTCATCCCTCATCAGGCCCATCATAGAATACAATGCCCCTTTTGGGATGTACCTTACCCGACACCTGCAGCAATTAGAAAGACCCCAAAATTATCTCACCAAGAGGATTAAGGGTCTCAAACAGATGCCATATACTGCTCGGTTAAAAAAACTCCAGCTCTACTCAGTTGCATACCGCCTACTTCGAGGCGATCTATGCCTGACATACAAAGCTATGTCAAATCCAGAATTAATGGACATGCTCCACCTCAGTAAATTTAAATCCCTTAGAGCCACACGCTCGAGGGACTTGAACCTCAGCACAGAAATAAATAAAACTTGCTGGAGGGACAGGTTCATAACCCAGAGGCTCCCTTCGCTCTGGAATAGAATTCCAGTTCATATGAGGCAGAGCACCTCACTGAATCTCTTCAAGAAGAATCTCGATAAGTGGATGGGGGATCGTAGGTTTGTCCCAGGGATTACTCCCGTGTCACTATTAGACAGAGGCACAGTAAACTAAACCTTAAAAAAGGGCACAGTATACTCAAATCAAGGGGTGGAGTAAGCCATATAGAATCGGGCTAGGCTTATAATTGCCCCAGGGCAGATAGCCTAGTATGAACCTATGAACCTATAAGGCAATAAGACTTACAGTCTTTTTTTTTTTTTTTTTTTTTTGCCTTACCTGGACTCTGGAGGAACAAAAAGATATGCTATGATGTCTGTGCTGCACTGCCTGAATAAAACATGTGGCGCACTGGCACCTTCTCTACAACTTAAACTAAATGAAGTACACTAATAATGAGTGGCTCTGCATTCTGACAGGCAGGCTGTCTGCCTACCTGTTGAAGCTGACGTCATCGCATATGATGACTTCAGCAGCAAATTCAAAAAAAAAAAACTGTGAAACTCGGAAATTAAAGGGGCCACTCGTGAATTCATGGCACCCCAATATTTTGCCCTCAAAACCAATATTTGCCGAGGAATTCGGTACAGTTGAAAGGTATGCAAATAGTTATGGTTTGATTTCTGAAGGACAAAATACAGCATCAGCTAATGAGAAAATACTATTAGAACAGTGATTAGATCCAGTTCCAATGCTGCATGACATTTTGAGAGAAAAGATGCTAAATATTTTATTCTTTTAGAATGTTTGGACATTTGTTACTCAGCCTGTTTCTTTGCAAGGCACAACTGTCCAAAGCAATGTTGTGCTGTGAAATGAAGGAAAATCTGTAATGTTATAAAAGTGCACCTACATCCACACACGCACACACATACACCACTAATAATAGACCACATGAAAAATAATTGCCAGTGGAAGGAAAAAGATCTGTAGCAACAAGCATGAAAAATACTGTTGCCTAGGCTTGAATAATTATTACAGACAGTTCTGCTGCAAAAAACAAGTACATAGTGAAGTAGCTTTCACTTATTTGCTAAAGAGGCTCCAGGTCCATCTGTGACAAGATAGCATCTCTGGCTGAGTAAAAACCAGTCATTCAGCAAAATTAAATTACTCATGAGCGGGGGAAGGAAAATAAAAAAGGACAGACTGCAACTGTAAGTTCTAAGCACTTCCTCTAACAACCCCCACTGAGAGTTTTTGTAGTCTGACCTGCAGTGTGCTAACAAGGCTCTGTGAAAACCTTGCCTCTAGGTGAACATGTGACTTACAGAGTACTAAAATGTAAACAAACTGCTCTAGCAAAAAATCTGAGATAGTGCCCCTTTAAAGTAGCAGGGGAGAATCCAAGGCACTTTGCTAATTAGCAAAGGACAGCTAGGGAAATAAGGTAAACATACAGACACAGTTGTTCAAGGACTGGAAGGTTTCTCCAAGAAAAACTATGAGTAAGTGTACACCACAGGTAGAAGTTCTATGCTGCTTACTAGTCTGCAATGGCAGATTTTATTCCTTTTATATTTGTATTCCCCTGTGCTCATTGTTTGCTGCACACAATGTAGCTAAAGATAAAAGCAGCTGGAGACTTTGCACCTATGTTTCGTGTTTAGTGAAGAACAAGTATTGAGGGGGAGGGACTGAAGGCTATGACTATTGAGAGGGGATAAATACATTCACATATAACAAATTATCAACAGTGAAACGGAATGAAAGGGGTGGGGGTGGGCTAAGAGGAAGAAGGTTTGCAGCTGTTGTCCCTGGGGTATGCACTCTAGCTGACTGTAACAGATTTTAACAAGGCATAACAGTAGTCACAAAAGCAGACACCTACACTACACAAGTAGCAGCAACAGATAAATATAAAGCCTTAACTTCCAGCAACTCCTAGAACCTTTAAGAACTTATCCAAGACTAACCGTATGCTATTAAGTGATGGCATAGCTAAATTTCAAACCCTCCCAAACTCCGAGAACACTGTGGCCTATGTGAAAGTTTTTATAGAAACTCAAGTAATCTCTGTGGTATCCCCAAAGTCTCAAAACAACCCACTAAAGTGTAGTGGGTCCAAAAACAAAACAGCATAAGAAACTTCTCTGTGTGGAAGATTTTCAGTCCATATATTTCTAGTTAATCACTGTATATTAATCAGATCAGACAGTAGTAGAAGCAGCGAACGTAAACTTGTCAAGTCAAAACAAAACAAAAAGTAATAATAGAAAATATATAATTGTACAGCATTACTAAGTATTCAAAAGTAATCCAACCAAGGCAGGCAATCTGTTTCCAGTCGAAAATTCTTTATTAAATACACAGACGAGCAATCCAAGTAAAACAAAAATAGAGTAATAATTTCCTCACAAGCTTTCTAAATATATATATATATATATATATATATATATATATATATATATATATATATATATACTTGTTATCAGGCATGGGAGTGGTTTATTGTGCTGCAAAACAAAGTGTTATTGGTACACATGTTAAATTCACATCCCTTTCCCCATCAGTGTGACATTCGAGCTGGTCCTGTCCTACCTAGTAGCTGTCATAATAATATATAACCCTTATGTACTTTAAATAAAATTTATAATGATGTTGTACCTCTTATTTAACCAAATTATTAAGTAGATTAAGTCTCATGTGGCAATTAAAGCTGAACTCTTTTAGGAAGCCTGGACTAAACTACTACTGTTGAATTAAAAGTGCACTGAACTTTGAAAATTGCCACATTGTTTCCATGACTAATTGTATTTTATTTTACTTTATTCTACAAATTGGTTTTAAATACCATTTTAAATCAGTTGAAATTTAAGTGTATAGTTTGTTTCCATCATCATACATACATTTTTTCTTATTTTTATTTTTTTCTGGTTCTTTTTTCCACTTTATTCAAAATGATGTGTAATAACAATACTAGCTAATTATACAGTTGTATAGGTTTTTAGGGTTCTTGTACACAGACCCGAAGAAGTCTAGAAGGACGAAAGCGATCTTTGTTAACAATAGGTTATGAAAATAGAAATTGATTTTTACATGTCAAATGTATATGTATATATTTATATATATATTTTTTATTGCCAAATGAACTAAGGTTGATATATTTCCAGCCATGTAGTATATTGTCTTGGATAAAATCACAGACTTAATAATTTACTTAAATAAGAGGTACCACATCATTATAAATGTTAAGTTCATAGGTAGATACCAGGCTATCTGCCCTAGGACATTAATAAGCCTAGCCAGAGTGTATTTGGCTTTCACCTCCCTATTAGATTAGCCTACTGTGCCTCTGTATAGTAGGTCACAGAAGATAGCCCTTTAAGATTAGTTTACTGTGCCTCTGTCAAGCAGGGACACAGAAGAGATCCCAGGGGTGAATTTGCGATCCCCCATCCACGTGTCCAGATTTCGCTTGAAGAGGGTCAGTGAGGGTCTATGTCTAACATGAATTGGGATTCTATTCCAGAGTGAGGGGAGCCTCTGGGAAATGAATCTGTCCCTCCAGCATGTCCTATTTATTTTTGTGCTGAGGTTTAAGTCCCTGGAGCGTGTAGCTCTAAGGGATTTGGATTTTTTGAGGTGGAGCATGTCCATTAATTCTGGGTTAGACATGGCTTTGTACGTCAGGCATAGATCGCCTCTGAGTAGGCGGTAAGCAGCTGAGTAGAGCTGGAGTTTCTTTAGTCGAGCTGCATAGGACATCTGTGGCCCATGATCCTCTTGGTGAGGTACTTTTGGGGTCTCTCCAGTTGCTGCAGGTGTCGGGTAAGGTACATCCCAAAAGGGGCATTATATTCAATTATGGGCCTGATGAGTGATGAGTAGAGGGGCACAATGACCTCTCTTGATCTAGATGTGAACCTATACAGTCCTCCAAAGGCAGACGTCCTGTCTGGTGGATCCCAGCCATAAACAGACTATACAATAGAAGGAGGAATCTACTACATGGTAGAGCAAAATCCCAAAAAAGGAAGGCATCTCTGATCAGTATTAGCAAAAAACTACGGGCACTCATAAAATCGTCTAAGGCCAGCTTCTAGAAAAAAATTGCACAGGACACTAAGGATAATCACAAGGCTTTCTTTAGTTATGTTAGGAACCTGGGTGGGAATTCCCAGATATGCTCAGAATTAGTCCAAAATGACAAAAAATACACCGAACCCACAGACATTGCCAACATCCTAGCTGACAGGGTCAGCGCAAACCCCCCCCTCCCCACCAAAATGGCAAATATCTATCCCAGCAGAGTGCTGCCCCTCCTGACATCTCAGATGTTCAGGTAAGAGCCGCCCTCTCCAAAGCAACAAACACAGCATAAATGGGAACAGACGGTGTCCCGGGCTGCGTCCTACATGAACTCCAAGAAGAGCTAAACCCAAACATAAAACTACTGTTCAATCTCAGCCTTACTACAGGATATGTACCCAAGGAGTGGCGTACAGCAACAGTGGTCCCTCTCCACAAAGGTGGTGTCTCAACGGATCCTGGAAACTATCGCCCCATAAGCCTGACTAGCTTGGTCTGCAAAGCTATGGAAAGGATCATCATGGACCTCATAAATAAAGATATTGGGGACTTACAGACACTGGATCCTACCCAGTTTGGCTTTGTTAAGGGCAGATCCTGCCTCTTAAACCTGGTTGATTTCTTTGAAACAGTCACCAAGGCCATTGACGAGGGGAAGGTGGTCCACACAGCCTACCTGGACCTCACAAAAGAATACCCCACTCAGGCATTATAGATAAGCTCACCAGCTTAAATATAAACCCCTATGTCACTAGATGGATTGCAAACTGGCTCAAGGACAGAACCCACATGGGTAGAATTGCTGGAGCCATGTCAGACTCCAAACCAGTTACAAGTGGCATCCCACAAGGCTCAGTCCTGGGACCTCTCATGTTCGGTATATATTTCTCGGAGGTACAGGCCAACACAGAATGACTGTGGCTGACCAAGTTCGCAGATGACTGCAAACTGGGCACCATAATCGACTCTCCAGCTGACACAAGCATCCTCCAAAAGGGCCTCATAGAAACAGACAACTGGTGCCAGAGCCATGGCCTCAATCTAAACGCCAAAAAGTATATAGTCATCCCCTTTGGCAAAAACAAAGTGCCCACAAATTACCACATAGGTGGTAATCCATTAAGTACAGAAGAAGTAATTAGGAACCTGGGGACCCAAGCTGATAGCAGTCTCTCATTTGACAACCACGTGGCCAAAGTGGTTAGAAAAACATTTTATATAGCCCACCTAATCATGAAGGGATTCCCATCTAGATCAGGGGAGGTCATCATGCCTCTTTACTCATCCCTTATCAGGCCCATAATCGAGTACAATGCCCCTTTTGGTATGTACCTTACCAGACACCTGCAGCAACTGGAAAGACCCCAAAAGTACCTCACCAGGAGGATCAAAGGGCTCAAACAGATGCCATATGCTGCCCGGTTAAAGAAACTCCAGCTCTACTCAGTGGCATACTGCCTGCTCAGACGCGATCTGTGCCTGACGTTTAAAGCCATGTCCAACCCGGAATTAATGGACATGCTGCACCTCAGAAAATCCAAATCCCATCGAGCTACGCGCTCGAGAGACTTGAATCTCAGAACTGAAATAAATAGGACATGCTGGAGGGACAGATTCATAACCCAGAGGCTCCCTTCACTCTGGAATAAAATCCCAGTCCAGGTTAGGCAGAGTCCCTCATTGACTCTCTTCAAGAGGAATCTTGATGAGTGGATGGGAGATCATAGGTTTACCCCGGGTATCACTTCTGTGTCACTGTTAGACAGAGGCACAGTATACTAACCTCGAAAAAGGGCATAGCAAAATTAATTTAAAATGGGTGGCGAAAGCCAAATACACTCTGGCTAGGCTTATAAATGCCCTAGGGCAGATAGCCTAGTATGAACCTATGAACCCTTTTGTGATAAGGTGGGCTATATAGTTGGTCTTTCTAACCACTTTGTCAACGTGATTGTCAAAGGGGAGATTGCTATCTACTTGGGTCCCCAAATCCCTAATTACTTCTTCCGTACTTAATGGATTACCACCTATGTGGTAATTTGTGAGCACTTTTTTTTTTCCCCAAAGGGGATGACTATGCACTTTTTGGCATTTAGCATTAGGCCATGGCTCTGGCACCAGTTATCCGTCTCTGTGAGACCCTTTTGGAGGATGCTTGTGTCAGTCGGTGAGATGATTATGGCACCCAGTTTGCAGTCATCTGTGAACTTTGTCAGCTATAGTCCCCCCGTGTTAGCCTGTACCTCAGAGAAGTATATATCGAATAACAGAGGTCCCAGAACTGAGCCTTGTGGGACGCCACTTGTAACTGGTTTGGATTCGGACGTGGCACCTGCAATTCTGACCATGTGGGTTCTATCCCTGAGCCAGTTTGCAACCCATCTTGTGACATAGGGGTTGATATTTAAGCTGGTAAGCTTATTTATGATGCCCGAGTGGGGTATTGTGTCAAAGGCTTTTGCGAGGTCCAGGTAGGCTGTGTGGACTACCCTGCCCTCATCTATGGCTTTGGTAACTGTTTCAAAGAAATCAACTAGGTTTAAGAGGCAAGATCTGCCCTTAACAAAGCCGAATTGGGTAGGGTCTAGTGTCTGGAGGTTCCCAAAGTCTTTGTTTATGATTTCCATGATAATACACTCCATAGCTTTACAGATCAGACTAGTCAGGCTTATGGGGCGATAGTTCCTGGGGTCCGTTGTGGCACCACCTTTGTGGAGTGGGACCACTGTAGCTGTACGCCATTCTTTGGGTACATATCTTGTAGTAAGGCTAAGTTTGAACAGTGACTTAATGTGAGGGTTCAGTTCTTCTTGGAGCTTGTGTAAGACGCAGCCTGGGACACCGTCCGGTCCCCATAGATGCTGTGTTTTGTTGCTTTGGAGAGGGCAACTTTCACCTGTGCATCTGTGATGTCAGTGAGGTTACATTCAGTTGGGATAGGCATTTGCTCCTTTGGGGGGGGGGGGGGAGTTAGCACTGAACCTGTCTGCCAGGATGTTGGCTATGTCTGTAGGTTCGGTATATTTTGTACCATTATGCATCAATTCAGAGCATATCTGGGAGTTTCCACCCATATTCCTGACATAACTAAAGAAGGCCTTGTGATTATCTTTAGTGTCTAGGGCAATTTTTCTTTCGAAGCTGGCCTTTGATGATTTTATGAGGGATCGTAGTTTCTTGCTAATACTGATCAGAGATTCCTTCCCTTTTGGGGATTTTGCTCTATCATGTAGTAGCTTCCTCCTTCTGTTGTATAGCTTATTTATGGCCGGGGTCCGCCAGACAGGTCTCCTGATTTTGGAAGAGTGAGTCTTGGTTTTATGTGGGATAGCACGATCCATGCATTCCTGCAGGTGCTCATTGAATGCAATTGTAAAGGATTCTGCAGATTGGGCAGTATTATCATCTGGCCCGGGGGCTTTGAAGGATTCCACCTCAGTCTTGAGAAGTGTGAAGTTAGCTTTTGAGAAATTTTTTACAGTGGTTTCCTTGGCTGGGGGTGGGGACTGGATATGGATGTCCAGGGAAATTAGTTTATTGTCTGATCTTACCAATGAGGGGTTTACCTCTGGTGTGGAACATAGAGTCCCCATGTTGGTGATGACCAGGTCCAATATGTTGTCCCCTCTTGTGGGAGTGGTGACCAGTTATTCCATAGCATTTGAGTTTACAAATTCACGGAACCGTTGGGCGAGGGTGTTTGGGCTTGAGTAGTTTTCCAGTCAATGTTTGGGTAGTTGAAGTCACCCAATATCATGGTGTTTGGAGAGACCTTCATATTCCCCAGTGTACTCAGGAATGCCAAGTGGGGTTCCTGTAAAAGGGA
The DNA here is from genome assembly GCF_019279795.1 of Protopterus annectens. Taxonomy (NCBI): domain Eukaryota; kingdom Metazoa; phylum Chordata; order Ceratodontiformes; family Protopteridae; genus Protopterus; species Protopterus annectens. The sequence continues at coordinate 1,858,155,830 of NC_056729.1, read as the reverse complement.
GGATGATCTGTAGCAGGCTACAAACTGAAAGGCAGTTTTGCCCTCTGTTAGTTGCACATGGATGGTCTCCGATGCTTCGTGCAGTGCCACTAACCTGGAGGTGTAGATATCTTTGATGAATATAGATACTCCCCCTCCTTTTGTGCTTCGGTCTGAGTTTTAGAGCCGAAAAGCATGGTATGAGTTATAACCTGGTAGTGCTGGGGTGCTCTCAGGAGCCTTGAACCAGGTTCTGTTACTGCACCGACATCGATTTTCTCCATACTGAGGAGAGTTTCGAGTGCGTACATCTTGAGGTTTAGACTTCTGGCATTGAGTAGCATTACCTTTAGTTTTTTTTATCCTTGGGTTGTCTATGGAGGTGGGATGTTCTTCGTCTTCCCTTGCTGCAGTCCTGACTATTGGGTATAGTCCGCGTCCCAGTCGGCCCGAATATCAGAGTATAAGGCTGACGTCGGTCATGGCGCCTTAGACTGACGTCAGTACGTCAGGGTACTAATGCGCATGACCGGCGCCATTTCCTCAGTCTTTTGCCGCATGGTCCGATGCAGAAGCAATTTTGCGAGTGCAGGTTGGCGTTCTGAGATTTTCCGAAACCGGAGTTTCAGACCGAGTACAGAGTTGGCTAAGTAACCCGTTAGAACATTTTGGTTTTTCTTGCCTCAGTATATTACCGGATGTCAGAAAAAGTGAATAACTGTATTTCTTGTGGGAAGCAGATACCGCATAGGGATTATCATACATTGTGTATACCTTGTTTAGGGCCTGAGCACGGCGTTGTTGGTTGCCGCTCTTGTGCTAGATTTAATAAGCGCACTATTAAGAGGAGGCTTGATTGTGCTAGGTTAGTGTTTGGGAAGCGTTGCAATTATACTATGCCGTCGGATGCTCCGGCGCTGCTTCATCTAAGAAGCGCAAGGACAAAACAGTGAAGTCTAGGGGTGAGGAACCGCAGTCCCGGACGTCGGTCCTTTAGAAGACTCAGGAGCCAGAGGTTTTGCCAGGAGTCTCTATGGAGTCTCAGGCAGATACTTTACTGTTACAGGATGTGCCCTCTCAGGAAGTAGGCCAGGCTGAGGGGCTTCTCAGGTAACTGTTCTTCCCTCTCTTCCCAAGGTAGTTAGGGCCTCTCCTTCTGTTTCCAGAGCTTCTTTTAGAGGAAGGCCAAGTTCAGCTTCTGTAGGGGCTTCTCCTAGCATTTCGGGCTCTGTGCCTAAGAAACATATGCTTAAAATGGCTGAAGATTTGATTACTCTGATTAGAGGTTCTATGCCCCACCTGATAAGAGGCCTAGGGTGGAACAGGAGTTTGATAGTTTTGAACAGTGTTCACAGGCTTCAGAGTCTTCTGTGGAAGACTTGCAAGAGTTTCCTGCTTATTCTGATTCTGATGTGGATGATTCCACTCCTTCAGCTTCTCCTCCTGAGGATTTTTCATTTTCAGAGACTCTTCACTCCATGAGGGAGCACTTTAAATGGGAAGGCCAAGATTACTCTGACTCCAGAAAAGGCTTAGGGAATTCTTGTTTTTGCCTCAGCATAGGCCCTTAGCTATTCCTCCTGCGTTGAATGGGGTGGAGGTTGTTTTTGCAGAGCCGCCTCTGACTCCTGATTCCGTGCCTGCTCCTCCTGTTAAGCCTGATAGGTATTATAGGGGCCCAAGCTCATAAGTATTTGTTTAAGAGTCCCAGGGCGGACCCAGAAACTGTTTCTCAGGGGCCTAAAGGTGTTAAAGCTTCTGTTGTTAAAAATCCTGTTCCCTCTGATAAAGAGGCAAGGGCTTTGGATAGGTGGGGTAAGAAAGTATATACTTCTTCCACTCTAGCCATGAGGGCGTTGAATTGTCAATTTCATATGCTGAAATATCAGAATTATCTCCTTTCACAATTGAAATCTAAGGTGGATGCTTTGGCGGAAGGTATTGAGTGTAAAGAATTGCTGGATTTGGTTCATGTGTCTGAACAAGTGGGTAAGCATTCTTTGCAGTGTGGTTTTGATGCTGTTCAGGCCTCCTCGAGGGTGGCTGCTACTAGTTCTGTTCTTCGCAGACATGCATGGTTGAAGGATCAGAATTTAGCTGAGCATGTTAAGACCAGGATTTTGGATGCTCCTTTACAGTCTGATGTGTTGTTTGGACCGCCTGTGGAAGCAGTTTTAAAGAAAATGGAGGACAAAGCTAAGTCTATGCAGACTGTTAAAGATTTTTGCAGGTGCAGCCTCCAAGTTTAGTAGAAATTGGCCTGCTAAGGGGTGGACATATCCTGCTTATGGTTCCCAGTCTAGGGGTAGATCTAGACGTGGTAGGGGCAGGGCTCAAGGTTCGTTTAGGCCTAGATCAGACAGTTCACCTGCTCAGACTTCTGGTGAGGGCAGGGGTCAGTCCTTAAGTAAGCAGAACCAATGACCTGCCTTTTCAGCTGCCAGTGGACTCTCGTCTGGCAGCTCCTTTGGGAGGAAGATTGTCTCTTTTCAAAGAAAATTGGGATTTAATCACTCAAGACAGATGGGTGCTGGATATCATTCATCACGGGTACAGATTTTATTTCCACACAATGCCCCCTTTCAAAGGCATGCCAGATGTTCCTCCTCCACAAAGACAAGAGGCTCTCAAGCAAGTTTCTCAGTTACTCCAGATAGGGGCTATTCAGCCAGTCCCTGTGTCAGAAAGGGGCTTCGGATTTTATTCTCGCCTGTTCCTAGTACCAAAGAAGGGGAACACGTGGAGACCAATTTTGGATTTATCTATCCTCAACACTTATCTGGACATTCCCAAGTTCAAGATGTTGACGTTACAGCAACTGTTACCTCTGCTGGGCAAGGATCACTGGATGGTAACTTTGGATCTCAAGGAAGCTTACCTTCATGTGCCCATAAGGCTAAGTTGCAGAAAGTATCTGCGGTTTCGAACTGGAGATTTTCATTATCAGTTCTCTGCATTGCCCTTTGGCTTATCTACTGCGCCCAGAGTATTCACAAAGGTTCTGGCTCCAGTGATAGCTTACTTCAGGCTTCAAGGCATTCAAATTTATCCTTACTTGGACGACTGCCTGATTCTGGCTCAAGAAAAGAACACCTTCTACAGCATCTGGAATATGTCATAGCAGTGCTAAGATGCCTAGGGTATTCTGTGAACGAAATAAAGTCCAGTCTAGTACCCTCTCAAGACATGTGCTTTCTGGGTGTGAGACTGAATACAGCAGCCCAGATGGCCTTTTAACCCCGACAAACAAACGAGTCTGTCACTTTACTTCCATCAACTATCTCATCAGTCCGTGCTGACTGCAAGGACAGTCCTTCAAGCATTAGGGTTCATGGCATCTTGTATTCTGGTGCTTCCCAATGCCAAACTGCATATGAGGAAGCTGCAATGGTATCTCAAAAATGTATGGACACAGCACTGCCAAGATTTGGACACTGTCATTCAAATAATACCTTGCCTTCAAAAGGAATTCTTGTGGTGGGCTCAGGAATGTCACCTAAACAAGGGTCCCTCTGTGCCCCGGCCAGAGGCGAGCCAGATTTTAACGACAGATGCCTCGGACACTGCTTGGGGAGCTCATCTAAATGGAAAGTGGATACAAGACAAGTGGCCTGCCAGACTACAGCATCTACATATCAACATGAAGGAGATGTTAGCAGTCCAGTTTGCATTGATGGCGTTCAAGGAGTTACTTCTTCCAGGGCAGGTGTTGATTCTGACAGACAACACAACTGTCATGTGGTACATCAACAAGCAAGGGGAACACATACTTATCCTCTTTGCTGGTAAGCAATGATTTTATGGGAGACTGCGTTAGGCCTGCTACTGTCTCTTCAGGGCAAGGTTTCTGCCAGGAGCACAGAACTCCCTAGCAGATGTATTAAGCAGACAAATCATGGATCCCCACGAGTGGAAACTGGATCTTCATGTATTTCAGAAATTGACAGTGTCATGGGGAACTTCAGACATAGATCTGTTCGCTTCTCCACTAAACCACCAGCTGCCAAAGTATTGCACAAAGGGGTTTCATCACACAGCTTGGAAAGTGGATGCTCTGTCTTTCAGTTGGAAAACGTTCATGTCTATGCTTTTCCACCTCTACCTCTTCTTCCAAAGGTATTACTAAAGGTCAGACAGGACAGGCCAAGGATGATTTTGATAGCTCCAGATTGGCCTCGGCAACACTGGTACCCACTTCTAAGGAGTCTTGTAAAGAAGCCTCCATGGCCTTTACCTCTGATTCCTCATCTGTTATCTCAGAAGGACGGTCATCTGCTCAATGTCAAGCTTCAATCTCTCCATCTCACAGCTTGGCATATTCTGTGTTGAAAGCGAAGGTCTCAGCTTCCTCAACAAGTTTTAAATGTGATTATGGAAGCTAGAAGGCCTAGTACTAGGAGAGTGTACGAGAAAATGGAAGAGATTTTATTTTGGTGTACAGCAAAGAATTTGGAGATTTCAGAGCCTAATTTGAGTGTGGCTCTTCAATATCTTACTGAGTTATTGGACAAAGGTTTGTCTTTCTCTTCCATAAAGATTCATGCTGCAGCAATTTCAGCTCACTATGATTGTGACCCACCTTTGTTTTCGTGATCCTTTGTTCAAGCAGTTTTTAGAGGCAAAGAATATAAGACCCCACGTGAGCTCCTACTCCTGCTTGGGATCTCAATTTTGTGTTGGAAAAACTTACTCTACAACCTTTTGAGCCGGCAGCTACTGCTGAATTGAAATATTTGTCATGGAAGACGGCTTTTCTGTTGGCTATTACTTCTGCAAGAAGGGTGTCTGAGTTGCAGGCCCTTATGGCAGTAGAGCCCTTTGATTTTCCATAAGGACAGGGTATCATTACGTACTAATCCTTCCTTTATGCCTAAGGTGGTTTCTAGTGTGGCTTTAAACCAAACTATTCATTTGCCTACGTTTTTGCAGATTCTCAAATTAAAGGGAAATAGATTTTGCACACTTTAGATGTACACAGGCAATTGCGTTATTATTTGAGCAGGACTAAAGATTTTAGGCAGTCTCAGCAGTTACTTGTTTCTTTTGCTTTAAGTTCACAGGGCAAACCTGTGTCAAAACAAACTATTTCTAGGTGGATTGGCTTTTGCATTGCATTTTGTTATTCCCATCATGGCAAAGAGGTTCCAGCTGGGATTAGGCCTCATTCCACTAGGGCTACTGCCACTTCAACAGCATTTCTAAGGGGGTGGCAACTAAGGATATTCTGGAAGCAGCTACTTGGAGTTCAGTGCATACTTTCTCTAGGCATTATCACCTGCCTATATACTCTAAGTCTAGAGCTGGTTTTGCCACAGCTGTTTTACAAGGCATGTTGTCAGCTCCTGCTACTTTATAATTTGCCAGCCTCCTTACCTCTGCTTTGGGATTCTACCCAATAGTCAGGACTGCAGCAAGGGAAGACGAAGAACATAGTACAGTTTTGTACCTACCATAAATGTAGATGTTCGAGGATTCCCTACTGCAGTCCATACCTCCCTCCTTCCCTCTGTGTTTCAGGGTGGTTGTGTAGGTGCCTTTACATGCTTATATTTTTTGTATATATATTAATGTATATATTGTACATGTTTATTGGTGCAGGTTGTTTTTGGGACTTGTCTTTTTGGGTCTTCTGACATCTGGGGCAAGAAAAGACTGAGGAAATGACGTCGGTCATGCGCATTAGTACCCTGACGTACTGGCGTCAGTCTAAGGCCATGACCGGCGTCAACTACTCTGATATTCGGGCCGACTGGGACGCGGACTATACCCAATAGTCAGGACTGCAGCAAGGGAATCCTCGAACATCTACATTTATGGTAGGTACAAAACTGTACTTTTGTCCTTTGAGCCTTTCCTAAAAAAGGCACTATGGGGGTGGCAAGAGCCTTTGCCAGTATACAAAAGCCTAAGGGTGACAGGTGCAAGCCGTCCCTAGTGAAGCAACGTGGCTTGTCGAGCATGTCATCCCAGGCTGACAGACACTGGATCCCCTTTGAATGACACCAATACTTTAGCCAATTGTTGAAACTGGTCATTTTGTCTTTATACTGTGGCATCATTCTTGGTGAGGCCAAGATGCTACTTAAGGTCAGGGTCATACCAGTCTGGGCTACATGATCAGGGAGCTTCTCTATGTCTCTTTTCATGTAGTCCAGGGAGGTATGTCTCAGGTCATTCACATCAGCATGGACAATGATGGAGTCAT
>NC_056729.1:1858121274-1858149146 GCF_019279795.1 Protopterus annectens | reverse complement strand
AATTTCTGTAATGCCTCAAGATGTCCATATTCATCATATAGACAGGCGAGAACACTGGGAATTGACACCTGGACATGCCTGAATATATAACTATTTCCTTCTAGGTAAGTGAGGAAAGTTTGTACAACAGCTATTTTACTCTAAGCAAGCGGGAAATGTATGTACAAACACTGTTTACCTGTAGGTAATGAGGAGGATTGAGTGCTGTAGTAATTAGTAGCTCATGTAGTGCTTACATGTTCTGAACAAGTGCTGAGCATGAATAAGCAATACAGATAGGGTGTTGGATAACATAAACACACTGCCCCCCAACAGGTACACAATCATATATCTATGTACACTACAGAGCCACTGTAACCATAACTATGATGGTACAAGGTGCACTCAGGCTGCATGGGACCTGTCCACATCCCTGGTTGTATCATACACATATGGCAAAACAGTTTGCTCTACACATACACATCATGTAAAACATAGCATCATGTCAGTCTGTGAAAACACTGAATGGTGCACACCAACATTTATCACAACCCACAAAGTGGAGACACCACTCATAATGGGAGGCACTGCACTACTACCCTGCTGAGTCTGGTCTGAAAGGCCATGAACTTGTATGTTGTCAGCAGTACAGATGTAGATGACAGTAAGTATGATTTCACACTGCATATCATACCTGTGACAGGTCATAGGACATCATCACCCATACTGTGTTCCATCTACACTCAGTATACTAGATGTACATTTGTATGTCGTAGGAGTGTTCTGCCAGTGGACTGTTGACAGAACCAATATGACAGAAGGTGTCTGATTAATATGTGCATATCACACAGTGCCAGCTACGGTAAGACACGGTTAATTCATTGTACTCCCCCCTCATTGTAGACCATACCACACAGACAAACGGAAGGCATCTGCCTATGTAAGTATGTGAATGGCTATGACTTAGGAGCAATAGCTGACTCTGTGTTGTGGACAACATACAGAAGGAGCTTTGTGAGTGAGGTGTGTGACATGTGCACAATCTGACAGCTGCATATTGCATTGTCACCACTAGGTTAATAACCCTGTACCCATGAACTACCACCTAGGCAGCGGTCAACATAATGGACACTGTGTGTAAGGGATGCTGCTGTGCAGTTTTCATCCCTGAGATAGTGACGTCACCACACCTTTTAGGTAGTCGTAAGTGGCAACCCTAGTCATGAGAGGGTGCCATCCATGAATATAGAGATCATTGTTCAGCCATACTCATCACTCAAGTGACGTATATCGGATCACATATCACCTTTAAGGGGTATTGGTCATGTCTGGATGGCTGACACCAGCCTTCAAAATCCTCATCTCCACTATGTAGCATGATGCCTACCCTGCATAAAGCCATGTCCAAAACTGTGATGTTGGACATGCTACACGTACATATCCTGATCTCAAATACATACGTCATGGACATCCACCTTCCTAGTACAACAATCGCCACATGTTGGACAGATCCTTGTGCCCTACACGTTACATACTCCTGCCATACTATGCATCCCTGTCCAGCAAAGCTGCACATTTCCCCTCTGTCAGACATGGTGTGATGACTGCATGGTAGATGTATCTTTAACCATGTGGATCAGTTATGTGGCACTGCTTGGCCTTGCCCCGGAAACATGGCTGTTGGCTACAGCTAGGTAACCTTACATCCTAGGCTCATACATGGCCCAGGGCATACAGACTACTAGACGACCTTGGCCATACATGGTTGATAACCATCCCTGCAAATGCCATCAGGCTAGCCAGTGTCCCATGTGTATCACATGTGCAACACAGGCGATACGTGGCAGGATGTTGAACTGGTGTACAGTGCAGTGTAGATGTATATGGCAAAACACATACACGTAAAACCTTCCTTGCGCATGTCTGCAGTGTCACAGGTCATGTCTGTTAAGGCAGTGTGTTTATATATGACATATACACAGCATCAAGGTCGACAGCATTAATGTGGACATATCCAGGCATGTGCTGATAGGTAAGAATACCAGTACAGGCAAACAGACATGCCCATATCAAGACAGCATCCACATGGAGTATGAGCAATGTAATCAGGTGACACACACATACATGGTGATAATATCCAATCACCACTGAGTGTCACATGTGTGTGACACAAACATGTCAGTGGTGTCAGTGTCATGAAGATTTGCAAAGACAACTATTTATACATAATAAATGTGATACACATGTATGTGCAGCTGTATCTCTGTGCATCTCTGAGATACTGTGACCTGTCTCCATCATTATGTCTTCCAGGTATGCCGCATGCAAGGCTACCAGCCTATACATGCTTGGAGGATGAGGCCCTCATACCTTACCTACAAGACAACTATGATGTCCTGTTTAGCCATGTGCCACAGGATGCACAGCAGCGGAATGACATGTGGCAGGAACTTCGCAGGAGGGTTAATGATGTGGGTGGCCATAACCGCACATAGCAGCAGGTGTGCAAACACTGTACAGACCTAATCAGATGGGCGAAACAGCATGCAAATGCAATCACCAGGCAACAAGGTGCAACTGGTGGTGGGCCACCAACCCAGCCCCCACTCACACGTACTGAGGAGCTACTGGCCAACCTGGGGACACTGGCAGAACAGCATCCACAAGCCTTAGCTGACATCGTGGAGGTGGGTGTCTCTCAACCACCGAGTCTGGAGTTGCCTGGTAAGTCACTACTGCACATATAACTATTATATCCCATATAGTTGCATATGTCACTGTACAATATGTAATGTAACATCATATGCAAGACATGTATACACACATGCTGCATACTATAGTATGCTACTCTGTGTATGCACACATGTGCATAGTCCATAGTATATCCTATTGTACTGGCGAATGTGTTAACATGCACATTGCACTCTGTAGCTGTCATACAGGCATGGATAATGATCATTCTGCTGTCTCACCCCTATATAGGTACCTCTGGCGTTCCGCTAAGACAGCAGCCCATTGCAGGTGAGACAGTTATAAGTATCAGGCATGTTAATGCACAGATCGCCATGTGGCCATTTAACACATGTACACATAATGTATGGTCCTGTCACAATATACAGGTCGCATCTGCAATTCATCACAATGGCTACCCATGTGCAATACTTACAAACTATGTGAAACACCGACATGAAACCTCACAAACTGTCATTGCTAGATGTGTGGACAGCTGTGCATACAACAGTGGAGGTGTTGTTCAATGTAGGAACATGTACAACACACCAGAAATACACATGTGGGGTACAAAAACAGTACTACACAGTGAGCTGGAGTATGGATTCACCGGTGTGGATTATGCCCCTGCTATGAGTGCACACATTGTGATGTGCCATCTGACATGTCCACGAAATGTAGTGGGCCGGCTGCAACATTGCCTCACTATCCTGTAAAACATACCCCACATACCAAACATGCAACCATTTGTCTGCATAACCCTGTGGACAGTGGAGTATATGACATCTATGGGCGTATGTCATATGGGACAACACAGACATGTGAGATAGACGGTCATCACAACCATTTGGCCAACACATGTCCACACATGGCCATGGAGGATGGCCACAGACATGAAGCAACACACAGTAGATTTGATGTGTTTGTGTGTACACCCTGTTGTACACTGGCTCCACATGGTCCCACTATAGCATTTGTGTAATGGTTATATTGCAGATGTGGAACGCTAGACATCCTACAGGCCTGTGCACAGCTTGTGGAGGCGTAACATAATTCAACCACATAAGATGTATTGAACATCATGACTGTGTCACAGCATGACAGTAGTCACCTGTACAGCATCCACATACATACACAGACAACCACTTTAAGGCCACAGATACAGTACCTTTCCCTTGCTGCTGTCGGACATCACTGTCAGCCATGCACCTCATGTGTGTGGTACACAGATGTCATGTGGAACATGGTATATTGCCAAGTCTTTTAAAATCACAGGCTGTACTGCGCAAAAAAGTCCAAATAAATCCAACTGCAAACAATCACACCAAAAATTTAATGCAAAGCTTTCGGGTTAACCACCCTTCATCAGTACATAAAATCATATGAATTTTACCATTGTTTAAATAGGGAACCAGTGTATAAGGTTACTTTAAGAGTTAATTGTTAGTTCATGATGTTAGGCTGGCTGAAACATGTGATTTTAAATGTTGTGATTGTTTGCAGTTGGATATATAAGTCTGCCATGTGTGGACATAGTTGCCAGGCAGCTAAAATATGTTTGCAGATGTGCAGGGGTGTCATCCGTATGGTCTTCGGTGACCTGTGTCACACATTCCACATCATGGTTTAGTGTGTATACACCTCAGTGACGTGGATCACAATCCACAGTATATATGTGTTGTGTATGCACACAGTCATGGCTATGCACTGTGTCTGTAATTCACAATGTATAGCAATAGAGACGCCTCATGATTCCATGCAATGGCACTGTGTCTGTACTTCAAACTGTATATCAATATAGGTGTCTCATAATACCCTGCAATGGTCATGCACATCTGCTAAATGTGCATTTTATCTGTAGGGCAGACAGACAACACTGCAATGTGACACCATTACCCCACTGTATATGTGACAGGACACCATTGTGTTAAACATGTATGCATGTCAATGCACACATCAGCAGATTACATGTCATACTACATGTTAATGTCAAGGTCATATGCCACACATCAGCCATGTGTACTGTTAACCTGTGCTGGTCTACATGGTGTAACACAGGGAGGGATGCATGCTTACTACTACGATTTTGTGAAATACATGGCTTCTGCTATGACACATGCATGTTGTTGTGTGCAACGCGGGGATGTATGATAACTACCACTGTTATTGTCTGAGCTGCATGCCGTCTGCTGTATCACATGCATGTTACATGCCTTCTTTCATATCACATGCATGTTGTGTGTCTGTCTGTGTGTGTCTGTATTGTAATGTAGAGTCTTTGTCTGCCCTCAGAGGTGATGTAGGTGTGTTACCCTCCTGCGGTCCATCTGATGTTAGTGTCCCCACAGACTCTAGCAGTGATGATGAACATATGCTTGAGGCACAGGCAGGGTTGTCAAGGGCTGAATCTGTGCCATCGGTTGCCATTCCACCTATATCCCCCTCATCTCCGCACACAGATCTCATGCCAAAACATACCCCATCACCAGTGGCCATAGAGGAAGGACAGCTGGCATGTGGTAGCTTGGAACAGGAAAGTGTGGTGGCTATGGAAGGTTTGTCTTCACACCATGGTGTCAGCAAATGACTGGAGATGGCCCACAGAGGCATGTGGCCAGTGCTGCTTGTAGGAGGACCTCTGGTCAACATGCCCCTGCAGGACAAAGCGCAACAGATGGTGCCACCAGATGCAAGTTTCAGGCTGTAATGGCGGCACAGGCATGTGCTGAATGGCAGAACAGAGAAGGGCAGAGGCTTCAGAGGGTTGCTATCCATTCTTTAAACAACAACATCTAGGCAATGGCAAATGCTCAACAGCAGATTGCTGAGGTTTTAGGTGACATGGTTGGAATCTTTGACCATTGCATGACAATCCGCGAGCATGAGCTGTCTGTGCTGGAACATCTGGTAGGAGTGAGGCATAGGGCATGTGGACGTAGGCCAGCTATGTCACCTGGTGCAGGTCTACATGAACGAGCTACCTCACATGTCCAGCTTCCCTCTTTCAGGTCTAATTGCATGTGCCAGTGAGTGTCAATGTTTGCAGTTAGTGTCCCATGTGTAAATGTGGACTACTCACAGGTATGTATGGCAATACCAGCATGCTATTCGCAGTTTCAACATCACTGTTAGAAAGGCTGACATTCCAAAGACATCTACACATCTACTGTGGCTAGAGAAGTGACATCCATACTGGGTGACATCACAGGTACAGTTACATGGGGCGGGGAGTTTACATAGCAGTCTAGCTGATGACAAGGGTAGAGGCCAGTTGATAGCGTGAGGCCTCACTGTGTAGCAGTAATACACATTCTCATTACAGGATGCGAACACACAACTACACACACACAAACACACACACACATTTATTCAGACACACAGTAACACGCCCACACTCACAGAGTCAACGACACTGTAGCACGCACACACACACACACACACACACACACACACACACACACACACACACACTTGATAGTGTTGAGGTGAGGACCCTTGCCTATGTGGTAATCACCATTACAGTACTGTGCACCTACATGACGCGACACAGAGAATACACATGTACAGGTAGTCAGTAATGCCTAAGATCGACGGCATCAACAGGATAGTAGACTGCATCGCCTGGAGGGGGTAGGGGTCCTATCTGTTCACTATGGTAATATAAATCCTCACTCCATGGACCAGACAGCCATACATACACACACACACACACACACACATAGTGTGGAGTCCACAACTGAATACACATACAGATAGCTCACAAGTTTGTGATATACACCCCACCCTTGCCTATGCCTTGCTTTCTACAATGCATTATGTACAGATCTCTACAACAGTGTACAGGAGAGTGAGTAACAATTGGGATGTATTCCCCACCATATGTGACATATATGGACACACAAGCAAACACACATGACAGTACTGTGAATCAAACACCTGCTATCTTATGATATGTATGACAGACATGCAGCAGTATTGCCCGCATTACAATGTGTACCGACACTACCTTTGGCAATTGTGCTGATATATGCACACTGGAGGTCTTAAGTGTTACAGGTGTCAAGTGGTTTACAGTCAGTGACACTCTGACCGCTGTGTAGATTGTATGTGTTGCCCTTCAATTAACAGAATCATAGCTTAGTGTTTGCACGTTATTGTAGGACTGCTTGTGACAGACCTGTGAGCTGTCCTCAGCAAAAGTACAGTTTTGTACCTACCATAAATGTAGATGTCCGATAGATATGCAACTGCAGTCATAACATATGGGTTGTCCTGCCTCAGGCAGCCCTCGGTCGGCCGAATTCCAAAGTCTGGGTCCGGCGTCGGCTGGTGTCGCCTCCTCTCCGACGTCACAATGGCTGGAGTATAAAGGCATCAGCCGACGCCATCTTCTTCAGTGTTTCTTGCCCCAGATGCCAGGTGCCCTCCTAGGAAGGCTAAATTTGGTGAATGTATAAAGATAATTCCAAACATGCATAACAGTAATAAACAGATACCCCCAGCTAATAGGAATAGGGGTAGGGACCCACAAAGAAAGTTACAGAGGGGTAGGAGGGTGGGAAAATCCGACTGCAGTTGCATATCTATCAGACATCTACATTTATGGTAGGTACAAAACTGTACTATGTCCTTCAAGAATGCAACTGCAGTCATAACATATGGGTTGAATACCATAGCCAAACTGGGGGTGGATGGAACTATGAGAGGGATGGTGTAGCTAAAATCCCCTGCAGGACTGCCGAAGCAAAGCCTGCTCGGGATCTGGAGTATAACGGCAGGTTGTAGTGCTTGGTAAATGTATGCACGGAGCTCCATGTAGCAGCCTCTAAAATGTCCTTTGTTGCCACTCCTCTTAGGAAAGCTGTGGATGTGGCTATAGCTCTGGTGGAATGTGGCCTAATATTGGCTGGCACACCTTTTCCATGGAAAGAATAGCAGAATCTGATTCAGTGTCCAATCCATTTTGAAATTGTTTGTTTGGAGATTGCTTTTCCTTGTACTCCAGCAGCATAGGCTACAAACAGTTGGTCAGACTTTCTGGTGGCCTTAGTTCTGTCCAAGTAGTAGCATAGTTGCCTGTGTATGTCCAAAGTATGCAGTAGTTTTTCCCCCCTATTTTGAGGATTGGAGAAGAAAGTAGGCAGGTGAATAGCTTGATTTAGAGACACCCTGGAAATAACTTTTGGCATGAATGTAGGATTGGTTCTTAGAGAAACTCTGTCCTGATGAAAAATGAGGAAGGGAGGCACTGCCATGAGTGCCTGTATCTCCGAGACTCTTCTTGCAGATGTGATTGCCAATAGGAAGACCGTTTTCCATGATAGAAGTTGCATTTCTGAAGTTGCTGCTGGCTCAAAAGGAGGAAGAGTTAATTTTTCCAAAACAAAATTGAGGTCCCATGCAGGTACTGGCTGTTTTCTGGGAGGCTTGATATTCTTTATCCCTCTTAGGAACTGTCTTAGCAAAGGATGTGAAAACACTGGAGGGTCACAATTGTATTTTGCTGAGATTGCAGAGGCGTGAATCTTTATAGAAGAGTATGAGAGCCCAGTATGAAACATTTCTGCCAAGTATTCTAATATCTGAGGTATACTCAGTAATGTTGTGTCCTGACCCCTGTTGGCATTCAAGATGCTGAATCTCTGCCACTTGGCTGAATAGGTTTTTCTGGTGGAAGGTCTGCGTGCTTCCAGTAAGATCTCTTGAACTGTTTTGGAAAGAGAGATAGTTGGAGGAGTCATGGTAACCTCCAGGCTGTCAGATGCAATGTTTTCAGGTCTTGATGTACAGTGCTGTAATTGTGTTGTGTTAGGAGCAGGGGCCATAGGGTCAGAGGCCACGGTTTGGTCCGAGTTATGCTCAATAGCAATGGGTACCAGTGTTGCCTTGGCCAGTCTGGAGCTATCAGAATGCCTGTTGGTTGTTCTGCTTTGATCTTCAGTATCACCTTGGTCAGCAGAGGTAGAGGAGGGAATACATACATTTTTAGGGAATTCCAGCTGAAGGAGAGAGCATCCGTTTTCCAGGCTAGAGGATGGTGGTTCCTTGTGCAGAACTTTTCCAGGTGATGATTTAAGTGGGAAGCAAAGAGATCCACGCCCGGTGTTCCCCATGTCTTTGTTAGTTGTGCGAAAATGTGAGGGTGCAGCATCCATTCGTGTGGATCCATGAAATTTCTGCTCAGCTTGTCCGCCAGTACATTGTCCTTGCCTGGCACAAACTGGGATTGCAAATGTATCTTCAGGCTCAGGGATTTTTCCCAGAGAAGCATTGTTAGTCTGCAGAGGGGATAAGAATGAGTGCCTCCCTGCTTGTTTATATACCACATGACAGTGGTGTTGTCTGTCCTTATTAGCAAATGTCCTTGTTGTAGTGATTTTTCGAAAGTCTCGATTGCATGTATCACTGGCAACATCTCTTTTTGGTTTATGTGCAGATATCTTTCCTTTGGTGTCCATAGACCTTGAATGCATTTGCCCTCCATGTGCGCCCCCCATCCATGATCTGAGGTGTCTGTTGTAATCATTTGACCTGCTTGAGGTCTGTTGAAAGACATGCCTTTAACTGACTGGCTTGAGCCCACCACAAAAATTCCTTTTGCAGACATGGAATTAGTGAGATTACATCCTCTAGGCTTTGGCTGTGTTGAGACCATAAGTTTTTTAAATACCATTGCAGCTTTCTCATATGAAGTCTTGCCAAAGGTATCAGAAGGATGCAAGATGCCATGAACCCCAGGGCCTGCAGGATTTTCCTTGCAGTCAGCTGGGAGAGCTTTGCTAGGCCTTTGAAGTACTCTGGTAACTGCTGTTGTTTTTCCTCTGTGAGGTAGGCCATTTGAGTTTCTGTGTCCAGTTTGGCTCCTAGGAAAATAATCTGTTGGGATGGCAGTAGTCTTGACTTCTGAATGTTGACTGTGTATCCCAAGGCCTGCAGTAGTTGCATGACATAGTCCAAGTTTGCTTTTAAGGTTTGTTTGTTGTCTGCTTGTATGAGGCAGTCGTCCAGGTAGGGGTATATTTGAATCCCTGGAGTCTGCAGTGTGCCACTACTGATGCCAGGCATTTTGTGAACACTCTGGGCAGTAGATAAGCCAGCGGCAATGCTGAGAATTGATA
Organism: Protopterus annectens; assembly: GCF_019279795.1. Taxonomy (NCBI): domain Eukaryota; kingdom Metazoa; phylum Chordata; order Ceratodontiformes; family Protopteridae; genus Protopterus; species Protopterus annectens. The sequence continues at coordinate 1,858,139,319 of NC_056729.1, read as the reverse complement.
ATGCTCTGTCCCTGCAAGAAATCTGAGGTATCTTCTGCAGCTTTGTCTGATTGGGACATGCAGGTATGCCTCCTTGAGGTCCAGAGTGACCAGCCAAGACCCCTTGCCCAGCATGGGAAGGAGTTGCTGCAGCGTCAGCATTTTGAACTTTGGCACAATGAGAAAAGTATTTAGAGTTGACAAGTCCAGTATAGGTCTCCATTTGTTTTCTTTTCTTGGAACAAGGAACAGTCTTGAATAAAATCCATGGCCTTGTTCCTGAGGAGGAACCCTTTCTATTGCTTTTATACTTAACAGCTTTGAAACTTGAGTGAGTGCCTCTGCCCTTTGATGATGTGGCAGGTTTGGCATGTCTTGTCTTATTGGTAATGTATGGAAGTGGAATCTGTAACCCTTGTCTATTAAATCCAGAATCCAGATGTACTTGGTTAAGATATGCCAGTTTTGTGAGAATAAGTATAATTTTCCACCCAAAGGTGCTTCTCTTTGAGCCTTTGTAGGCGGTATAAAAGTCAAGTCATTGTGATTGTCCTTGTGGTGCAGCTGTGCTGTCTGTGCCACTTCTTTGATTTGGAGGTTGCCATTGGCGGCCCCTGTAAGATCCTCGGTACTGCCCTCTACCTCGGGCACGCCTGTTTTTTCCCCTTTGAAACTTGTCAGAGCCTGGGAAGGACCAATTCTTTGAGGGCCAGTTTCTGCTAAATCTGGGTGGCTGAACCTGAAGGAAATCCTTGACTGTCTGTACTGACTTTGCTTTTTCCTCAATGGATTTCAACACATCTTGTGCATTAGCACCAAAAAGCTTCTGTTTTTCCAGAGGTGCATCCAGTAACTTTACTTTAACATGGTCAGGCAAAGACTGATCTTTTAACCAAGCATGTCTACGTATCACAGCCCCAGTTATAGCTGCCCTACATGAAGCTTCCAATGCATCATAACCACACTGAAGAAAATGGTTGTTAACCTGCTGAGTGTTATGTATATGATCCTGCAATGCCTTTCTATCAATAGGCTCAGGAGAGGCTAACTTTTTCTGTAAATCATCCAGTAAAAAATCCTGGTACTGAAACATGTGAAAAAGGCAGTTAAGTGACCTCATGGCTAGGGTGGTAGAGGTATAAACTTTTTTACCCCATCTCTCCAGGGACCTAGCTTCCCTGTCCGCCGGCAGTGGATCTTTGGCAGTGGAAGTAGCCACTCCCTTGGGGCCCTGTGAAATAGTTTCTAGATCCACAGAGTGGGCCTTAAAGAGATGCTTGTGAGTGTCAGGGACCCTATAATATCTGTCAGGCTTGACAGGAGCAGGGGGGAGAGAATCAGGGTTAGCACTGGAGTCAGAGAAAACATCATCCAAAACATCCATAACTGGCAGAATAGCCAAAGGTCTGTGCTGGGGAAGCTTGAGGAAGGTACGAAGCCTTTTCCTGGAATCAGAGAATTCCTGACCCTGCCATTTAAAATGTTCCCAAATGGAATGCAGGACTTCACCAAACGAGAAATCCTCTGGAGGGGAGGCAGAGGGAATTGATTCCTCAGCATCAGAGTCCTCGTAGGCCTGGAAGGATTCTTCTTGGGTATCAGAATGCTCAGAATCCCCAGAGGCTTCATCTGAAGAGAGGTAGTCAGCCTGCTCAGTTCTGGGCCTTTTCTCTGCAGGTGGCTGAGACCCTCTGTCTGGATGGGGCTGAGACCCCCTGATAAGAGAAATAAGATCTGCAGCAAGAGACATGATCTGCTTATCAGAAGAAGGGGCCTGAGCAGCAGGTTTAGGATGGGCCTTGGCCTGGCTGGCGGCCTTAGCACGTGCAAAGGCCTTGATGGACATGGATACAGGAGGCCTAGCAGCCCCACGTACGGGAGTAACCTTGTCTACAGAAATGGTGTCGGGTAGATCCAGAACTTCAGTTTCCGGAGGAAAATCAACAACCGGCACCGGAGAGATCTCCGAGACCGAAGGTAGTGTTAACGCTGTGTCGTCGGCCTGGAGCGGTTGAATTACCGCTTCCGAAGGGACCAAAGCACTAGCGGAGGGTTTAGGAGTAGCATCGGTAGTGGGCGGGCGAGGATGTCGGTCCCGGTCCTTTCGTTGGCAGATTGAGTTGTCGGTTGATCCGGCGGCATGATATCTGAAAGATTCACGAAAAAGTCCTCGGCAAATTCTGCCCGGCCTGAGAGTGCGCTTATTAAAGCAAGCACAGGCAGCACAGGCCGAGATGTCGTGGTCTGGGCCCAGGCAAGGAAGGCAGTAAGAATGGAAGTCCTTATGAGGTATTTGTTTACCACAAGACAAACAATTATTAACTTTCTCAATTTGTTCTGACATCGGCTGAGGCAAGAAAAAATGTTCCCCAATGGGGTACTTAGCTTTTAGATGACTTCGGTACTGAAAAGACAGGAGCTGACCGACCGGCACTTGCGAACTGCTTCTGCTTCGGGCACCACGCGGCAAGAAAGACTGAAGATGATGGCGTCGGCCGATGCCTTTATACTCCAGCCGTTGTGACGTCGGAGAGGAGGCGACACCAGCCGACGCCAGACCCAGACTTTGGAATTCGGCCGACCGAGGGCTGCCTGAGGCAGGACAACCCATATGTTATGACTACAGTTGCATTCTTGAAGGACATCATCCATCTGCAAAGATGCCCCACCACTTAGTTATGTCCACACATCCGTCCATACCTGATGTACATCTTATCGTACTGTCAACATATCACCATATACAGTTGGCAATGATGGGGCTGCATTGCAATTGCATGTTGTAGTAAGACACACGCCACCTGCAAATATCAGCTACTGCACATGCATGGTAGCTGAACGCACACCACTACATGTACATGTGTGCAAGTCCTATATTCCTGTCATTCTGTCATGTTTGTAGGCATTGCAATTGGTGGACATGTGTGATGACATACATGACACATGGACTGTTGTATGATATGATAGTTGTCATGGGTGACCAGTACAGAGGGAATGTTAACTCAGTCAACATTGATATCACACCTTATGTACTGTTAGCATTCAACAGCCATGGACCTACCTTCCATGTGCATGTGTGTAATTGCTGTAGCCACCTGTCTGCACAAAGGACAGCAACAGCTATGCTATATACATATGTGTTTTGTGTGTGTGTGTGTGTGTGGCATGTACATATCCACGGCAGGTACATGTATGTCATATCCAAGCATGAGGGTGTTTACTGGTGTACAGCAACAGTCATCTCTTACTGTTGTACATGACCAAGGGGCCCCTGTGGTGTGTACAGCCGACCTGGTTATGAACATTGGTATCATTGCATTGCATAACACATGATGCAACTGTGTCAGTACATGGGTAGTCTGCACAGTTGATGTAGAGCTAGGTACAGTCCACTGATCATAGGTCGCATGGTGTTGTACTACTGTATGTCCTACCACATGTATGGATGTGTGTTGCTGGTCGAAGGACATGGTGATGTCTGAGAACTACATATTAGAATGCATTTTTTGACACATCTGTGATACCTTTTGAGGGTGTACTGGTCAGTACATGTGAGTGGACTTCATGTACGTGGGGACACCACCACCTGGAGCGGTCCGTACCTGTGTTATGGCCCACATGTCTGGTTCCGAGGTATACGGTGGTACTGCTATTGTGCACAACTGAGCCTTTAGCCAGGTGTTCCTCACTGCACAGATGTCAGTATTCCCCATCGTTGGATCTACATTGGGCAGCTGTGATTACGAACGCTACACATCTAGCACTATTTAGCATACACATACAATGCAGTTGTCCTCTAGGTGTCAGGGGGTTCTCCTGGTCTCAGGACATTCGACTATGAATATATGGGCGAAGTAGCCACTCCTGGCAGGACATCACCACGGGTGGTAGTAGTGTGCCAGGTATAGACTGGTACATCTAAAATGACGGACAGCAGCTGATGATGTGTAGAAGACCGGTGTCAGATATATGTAGTGCAGCGTTCCTGCTAATAATGACAACTATCGGCACCGGAGTCCATTACATGTGTTGTTCATGTCTAACTGTAATAGCATGGCCACTGTGCCCTTCCGTGTTTAGAATCAGAGTGCATACAAAACAGCCCTGTGCTACTAAGTGTGTGAGCATGCTCAGTGTAATGTTGTGTAGATGGAACCATACTGCATTCCAAACGGCCGTGTGCTACTAAGTGTGTGAGCATGCCCAGTGACACCTTGTATCGGTTATGTACCTCTATGTGTATGGGCATGGCCACTGTAACCCTGTATAGCGATAGAAGTCATCCAGTTAACCGATGGCCATACTCCACTTCAGGATGGATTCCTACATTGAACACACACGTTCACAGGTATGTACATCGTAACTACCAGAATCCATGTTGATGTCCGCATTCCTAAAAGGTCATATTGACAGTCTTGAAAGGTGTAGTGTCTGTGGCGTGGCTCGTATCTATGTAGTATTGTAATAGTGCTTTGTAGATAGGCAGTTGTCCTGATCCCACCACTGGCGTGTGTGTTTGTCTCCATCTGCCTGGGGACAGAAATATGCTTTTACACTGCTCACACACCATACAATTCCATCGCCAACTTTGGCAATGCTGATGATGTCACCCACTTAGAAGCACACCTCTGGGAGTGCTGTGTCCCAGTAATCTTAGTAGCGCATTCTGTAACTGCGTAATGCTGCAGTGTGATAAGGTAGTTAGGTCTGTGTTCTAATCCCAGCCATGCCAGCTGTGTGTGTGTGTGTCTCCATCTGCCTGGGGACAGAATAATACTTTGCTCAAACTCCATACAATCCCTATCGCCGACTTTGGCAATGCTGATGACATCACTCACCTAGAAGTACACCTCTGGGAGTGTTGTGTCCCAGTAATCTCAGTAGCGCGTTCTGTAACTGCGTAATGCTGTAGTGTGATAAGGTAGTTAGGTCGGTGTTCTAATCCCAGCCATGCCAACTGTGTGTGTGTGTGTCTCTCAGTCTGCCTGGGGACAGAATAATGCTTTTAGACTGCTCACACTCCATACAATCCCTATCGACTATGGCAATGCTGATGATGTCACCCACCTAGAAGTACACCTCTGGGAGTGCTGTGTCCCAGTACTCTCGGTAGCGCGTTCTGTAACTGCGTAATGCTGTAGCATGATAAGGTAGTTAGGTCAGTGTTCTAATCCCAGCCATACCAAGTGTGTGTGTGTGTGTGTGTGTGTGTGTGTGTGTGTGTGTGTGTGTGTGTGTGCGTCCGCCTGCCTGGGGATAGAATGCTTTTAGACTGCTCACACTCCATACAATCCCTATCGCCGTCTTTGGCAATGCTGATGATGTCACCCACCTAGAAGTACACCTCTGTGAGTGCTGTGTCCCACTAATCTCAGTAGCGCTTTCTGTAACTGCGTAATGCTGTAGTGTGATAAGGTAGTTAGGTCGGTGTTCTAATCCCAGCCATGCCAACTGTGTGTGTGTGTGTGTGTGTGTGTGTGTGTGTGTGTGTGTGTGTGTGTGTGTCCGTCTGCCTGGGGACAGAATAATGCTTTTAGACTGCTCACACTCCATCCAATCCCTATCGACTATGGCAATGCTGATGATGTCACCCACCTAGAAGTACACCTCTGGGAGTGCTGTGTCCCAGTACTCTCGGTAGCGCGTTCTGTAACTGCGTAATGCTGTAGCATGATAAGGTAGTTAGGTCAGTGTTCTAATCCCAGCCATACCAAGTGTGTGTGTGTCCGCCTGCCTGGGGATAGAATGCTTTTAGACTGCTCACACTCCATACAATCCCTATCGCCGTCTTTGGCAATGCTGATGTCACCCACTACACCTCTGTGAGTGCTGTGTCCCACTAATCTCAGTAGCGCTTTCTGTAACTGCGTAATGCTGTAGTGTGATAAGGTAGTTAGGTCGGTGTTCTAATCCCAGCCATGCCAACTGTGTGTGTGTGTGTGTGTGTGTGTGTGTGTGTGTGTGTGTGTGTGTGTGTGTGTCCGTCTGCCTGGGGACAGAATAATGCTTTTAGACTGCTCACACTCCATACAATCCCTATCGGCGACTTTGGCAATGCTGATGATGTCACCCACCTAGAAGTAGACCTCTGGGAGTGCTGTGTCCCAGTAATCTTGGTAGCACATTCTGTAACTGCGTAATGCTGTAGTGTGATAAGGTAGTTAGGTCGGTGTTCTAATCCCAGCCATGCCAATTGTGTGTGTGTGTGTGTGTGTGTGTGTGTGTGTGTGTGTCTCCATCTGCCTGGAGACGGAATAAAGCTTTTTGACTGATCACACTCCATACAATCCCTATCGGCGACTTTGGCAATGCTGATGATGTCACCCACCTAGAAGTACACCTCTGGGAGTGCTGTGTCCCAGTAATCTTGGTAGTGTGTTCTGTAACTGCGTAATGCTGTAGTGTGATAAGGTAGTTAGGTCGGTGTTCTAATCCCAGCCATGCCAACTCTGTGTGTGTGTGTGTGTGTGTGTGTGTGTGTGTGTGTGTGTGTGTGTGTGTGTGTCCATCTGCCTGGGGACAGACTAATGTTTTTAGACTGCTCACACTCCATACAATCCCTATCGGCAACTTTGGCAATGCTGATGATGTCACCCATCTAGAAATACACCTCTGGGTGTGCTGTGTCCCAGTAATCTCGGTAGCATGTTCTGTAACTGCATAATGCTGTAGTGTGATAAGGTAGTTAGGTTGGTGTTCTACTCCCAGCCATGCCAACTGTGTGTGTGTGTGTGTGTGTGTGTGTGTGTGTGTGTGTGTGTCTCTGTCTGCCTGGGGACAGAATAATGCTTTAAACTACTCACACTCCATACAATCCCTATCGCCGACTTTGGCAATGCTGATGATGTCACCCACCTAGAAGTAAACCCCTGGGAGTGTTGTGTACCAGTAATCTCGGTAGCGTGTTATGTAACTGCGTAATGCTGTAGTGTGATAGAATAGACAGGTAGGTGTTCTATTCCAAGGCATGATAGGTGTGTGTGTGTGTGTGTGTGTGTGTGTGTGTTTGGCAGTCATATCCTATGCGTTGGTGTCTGAGTCGCTAGCTACTGGATGGGTTGAGGAGCGTGTTTTGTTGTTTCCCTATATAGTGGCCATAAATGTCACAATCGGCCAAGAGACTGGGTTGGCAAGACATACCCATACATTCGGCAATAGGTCTGGTGAGTAATGTCAGCAGCCATAATCTTACCCCGAATACAGTCTGAACCTGTGTGATGCACAGAAACACACTTGCCTTGATATTAACACCTGTACATAATGCAGGAGGCGCATGTGGTTTCCTTTTTATTCTTGTCTAATGCTTTGGTGTCATGCGGTCCACTGTTGTGATATAAATTCTATATCTATGTGTGTGTGTGTGTGTGTGTGTGTGTGTGTGTGTGTGTGTGTGGACACTAGCACACATAAATCTACATGATGGAATACATGTCCTATACTGTTGAATGCCTGTGCTGGATGATCTGTATGTGATAACCTCCGATGTATGTATATCTGCCATGGCTTAGTGGTAAAGCACATCGTCTGTGGTGTGCAGGGTCCTGGTTTCGAGCCTTGCAGAGGCCGGTTGTTTTGTTGTTGGGAAGAACAAGGGACACTATATACGGTGACAGTAAGGCGCTTTTAACCAGTTGTGTGCGGGTCTGCGCGACAGTAAGCAGTGGTTATTTTTGGGGAGGCTCAGTATGGGTCATGTAACTATGCATTAGAAGGCAATACTATGCAAATGAGGTGAAAAATAGTGAATCCCAGTTATCCCCAGGGTGTGATGCAGGTCCCAAGAGTGTATGTGTATAGATAGCCGGGTGCAGGACTCGGATATAGGTGAAATCATGGTGGGGGGGGTTGTCAGGAATACTGTACGTGGATTGGAGCCCTGTGGCTCGGGATTGCTCCTAGCTTAGCATGCCTAAGCTAGGGGTGTGCCTATACCTGCCTAGTGCAATTGGGAGGGACAACAGTAGTAGGAGAGTAATCAAGGTGAACTAGCTGGGCAAACAGGTGATATGTACTAGAATCAGCATTTTACAGGCCCAGCAGACCAACCCAGCCCAGAACACTATGATAAAGTGAGCAAACACCTTACCCTCAAGTTTTTCCACACTCTACACCACTGGTGTATACATACGGGGAAATTTAGCAAACAAACCTATGAAATGGGAAGGGCTGCAGCAGGCAACATAGACCTATATGTGCAAAAGGCTGAGGGTGGTGAGGACATGAATGCTGCCGAACAACCTTCAGTGAGGAGACAGAGAAGAATGTACAGACCCACGGTAACATACCAGGGGCTACATGAGCTGGAGATAGTGGAGCGCTATAGGGTGGACAGAGTGAGCTGTGCTGGCCATACCTGACACATCGAACAGGCCAAGGGGAACCCATCCCAGTGGATACCAAGGTATGTATAGGCCTAGGTATACTAGCCACAGGTACCTCCCAAAGCACAACTGGGGATATCATGGGGATCTCACAGGCATCTGCATCCAGGGTATTCCACCAGTTCCTGGATGCCATGTCAGCACATGCCAGTGAGCATGTACATTTCCTCAACACACGTGAGGTGTTGACCAGCAATATGCGTCTCTTCCACCAAATGGCAGACTACCCTGGGGTAGTGGGTGCTATAGCCTGCACGCACGTATGCATCAAAGCACCACCCGGTGAGCAGGGTAGGGCCTACATTAACCGCAGGGGCATCCCCTCCATCAACTGCCAGGTCGTATGCGATGCCCAGGGCATTATACTGAATGTGTGTGCTGGCTGCCCTGGAAGCTGTGATGATTCCGATATATGGCATCTGACGCAGCTGTACCACAGCTTTGCCATTATGGACATCCCCTACGGTCACGGTCGGTGAAAGCGCTTAGTGCCTGTGCTATGGAATGATTTTGGTCTTGTTTTGGTCCAGTTTTTATAATAAAGAACGTTTTGCGTTGATACCAGGAGTCAAGGTTCGCTGATTTTTTGGTTACCAGTGACTGTTGGTGTGTGGAACTACATTATTGCAGTTTTTCTCAGTAGTCTGTTTGATCCTGGATGTCGGTGGGCTGTAGACCAACAAGAAACGTGATCTAATCAACTATTTTGTAAACGTTCGTTAATAGGTTCCGTAAGCGTATTTCCATCAGGAAATTTTTTCATCAGGAAGTTTACTGTTTACTTTCATTAAAGAACACGGATCTTTACAATAGAGCATACAAGAGCTTTTAAGGTTGGTTACTATTTTGTACATTTTTTACGCGACAGTTACACCAACCGCTCCTTGAATTGTGTTTTTGTAACAACCTTTTGTTACAACTTGACATTCATCATCCCGCCTTATTTTTGGATTGATTTTTTATTGGGATTTTTTCTAGCGTATCTGAGTTTTTTTAGTACTGTCAACTTACGCCAGCACAAGGACCTCATTAATCCAGCGTTTCTCTAATTTTTTATTAATTTTTTATTACTTTCTAAACATGCAGCGACTTTTACAGGAACATTTGGATATCACCAATAAGCTTATTAAAGCACTGCATGAACAACAATTAAATGCAGGTACTGAGGGTGAAATCCTCATAACAGAATCTCAGGAGCAGCTATTTACTCTGCATTCAACACCGAACACTAGTATGCAGAGATCTGTTATTAGGCAACGATCAGAGAGTCCCCTGCGACAGGGTGTTACGTCAGGGAGTGGAGGAGTGGCGGCACCACCTTCCAACATGGAGCAGAGAACCAGGGATGATCATAATCAGACTCTTCGTCGAGTCAATATGAACAATTCAAACACCACCACGAACACAGATTTAATTCATTTTCTTTCAGCCCCTTCATTGAATAAAGGCAGTCACGTAGCTTCCAGGGACATGGGTACTTTAAATGCCCAACTGACAGAATTCGAAAAAACTCTGAAGATATACAAGTCTTTACAGATGGACAATGCGTTTTTAGAACGCTCCTTAGAATTAAAACAGGTCCCTAAGGGACTACGTACCTTCAAGTTACCTCATGGTTTTGTAGAAGGTACAGTAATTGTTTCTGAATTGTTGTCATTATTTGATAAAACTGGTTTAGAACTTTTAAAATTAATTATTCGCAACAATACAGAAAAATTAAATGTATTAAAGGAAAAATTATGTATTTTAGACAACAGTATTAAGGCAGATTTATTATTTGAACATAAGTTTAGAATAGAAAATATTTATAAGGACATTGACAGGTATATTAACAAAGGACTGGATACTAAGAACACCAAAATAGAGAGGGACAGTTATGACTATAGAAATAACAGGGCATATACCCATTTTAGGGAGTATAAAAACATGAAGCTTAACAGCCGAAACTATGGTAATATGAACACAGACAGACACAATTCTAATTCTAATTTTAATCAAGAACATATTCATAGAAGTAATGTTAATAGTAATGAGGAGTCAGTCAGTTTTTTTTAGATCAGCCAATCCTGAGGAGATCAGAGAGAATAAGAGAGCGGCAGGGCAGTTACAATCAACACACACAAAGGAACTACAACAATGGAGGGTACAGAACTTCCCCATGGCAAAGATAGTTAGTTCTAACAACAACAATACTAATTTTGTAAAACAAGTTTGTAATAGTATTGTTTTTGATGCTGAAGTACAGGAGAATCAAGGTACATCTGTTGCAGTTCCTAATTCTAATGTTAAGTCCTTTGAAGAGATATCTAACACGACTAGGACAGATTGTTTCATAATAACTCATTCAGGGTTCAATTTGTACAATTTTACCGACCACAAATTTGATAAGAATTTTTTAGACCTGTTTAATAAAGGTTATACCTTTGTTCCTATGTTTAAATTGGATATTGGCAACGTTTTGATTAACCTTAAAACTTATACAAGGCTTTTAAATTTGAAAATATTTTTTCATAATTCGAATGGTCTTCCACAAGATTCCAGATTTTTTACACGTAAGTGCCACAGTACATTCATACCTCCCCAAAATTTCGTGATACAAGTATTTGAAAAACTATGTGAGGCCCAAATAAGAAGAATTTTAAGTAATAAAACATTTACCAAATATAATTTGACATCTGCAGAAAAATTCTGTCTTAAAGAGCTCACGAGTTCTGACAAATTCAGGATCATGAAACCAGACAAAGGTGGTGGGGTGGTTATTATGTTAAGTAATGATTATGTTAACAGGATGCTTACACTTTTGGATGATAATGAGACTTACGAAAAGGTCAGTAGGCATGAGGTCAATAAAGCCTACACCAAAATAGATTGGTTGTTTTACGAATATCTCATGGATGGGAGAATTGATTTACAAAATTTTAATTACATTTCTGTGGAATTTCCAACCATACCATCTATTTTTGGGATTCCCAAAATTCATAAACATACAGATAACCCCCCATTTAGACCTATTGTTTCAGCCAAGGGTTCCAAGACTGAAGCATTAGCAGCTTACATTGATTTTAAGTGCAAAAATATTTTAAAGTGTTTACCATACATTTTAAGAGACTCGTGGCACTGTTTAGATTCATTAAGACAATTTGCAAACAAGTTTGATTTTAAAGTTGATTTTATTATGATTACGGTGGATGTAATCAACCTCTTTACTGTTATTCCTCATCGAGAAGGCCTTGAAATGTTTGAAGCATGTCTTAACAAACATATTGAACATAACAGTTCTGAGAACCGATTGTTAACAGAAATGTTAGAACTAATATTAGAAAATAATTTCCTATATTTCAACAATGGCTATTTTAGACAAAAAAAGGGTATAGCTATGGGGGCAAGATGTGCCCCCATTTATGCCAACTTAGTTCTAGCCTTCTGGGAATCAGAACATGTTTTTACTAGTATTTTTTGGAATAAGGTATTGTTGTACTTACGTTATTTGGATGACATCTTAATTTTCTGGAGAGGTACTGAAGATGAGTTTAATGATTTTATTACTTACATTGGACAAACAACAGGTTTTTTAAAGTTCACAAGTCACATTTCTACCAATAAGGTGGAATTTTTAGATATTGTACTATCTCTACATAATAATAAATTTGAGTCAAACATACACAGGAAGAAGACCTACCCCAATTCATTCTTACATTTTGACAGTTGTCATCCTGTTCATCAAAAGAGAAACCTAGTTAAAGGACAGATGGTGAGGCTGTCCAGAATTGTGAGTAATGATGAAGTCTTTAAACAGGAACTTGATAAACTACAGAATATGTTTTTAGCCAGAGCTTATCCTGCAGAGTTCATTTTTGAAATTAGCCAAGGAATATTAGTTAATAGAATGACACTTTATAAACCTATCATTCATTATGGTTTAACACCAACAGATACATTAAATTCAGTGACTGTTGGACATGATACTTTTGTCATTCCTTTCAATGACAAATCACAACAGATTGTAAAAGTAATATATGATTCTTGGAACACTGTTATAGAATCTAACATAGAATTAGTGAATATTCTAGGCAACAAACCTAAAGTTACTTTTAGTAGAGGTAGGAATTTAAAAAACATGTTTGAAAAAGGTGTTAACAATGACCTGTTTAGGAAATCCAAGATGAGTAACGTGGTGCTTGTCACATTTGTAGATTTATTAATAATGGACCATACCTTTCAATTTTTAATTATGAGAAGACTATAAGATGTCCCGGGCTGTGTAATTGCAACACGGTTATGGTAGTATATGCAGCATCGTGCACGGCCTGTCAAGCATTTTACATAGGAAAAACGAACATGAAGTTAAAAACAAGAATTATTGAGCATTTGAGTGACATTAGGAAACAAAGACAGACTAGTGCTTTATACAACCACAGTACCAACTGTTGTGATTTCAAAAAAATTTTATTTTTTGTGATTGATAGAATACCTTACAACAATATACACAAAGGTGGTGACATCAAAACCCTATTAGAAGCAAAAGAATGTCTTTGGCAGCTTAGACTAAATGCCAGTAAGTGGCCTGGCATTAATGATCAAATATCTATTGCCAGTATACTCAAGCTCAAATCACAATTTATTTAGAATTCAGAATATATTCTACTAACAAATATAAATATAATTATTGTTTTCAGTTTACATAGCTTGTTCGGTACAACTGAATATTGACATTACCTCAATATCATTTATTTATTTGACAAAATCATATTTTTACATCTATATTCACACCTTACATTCACACACCACATTGTAACATTTATATTTTAAGTCTACTTATATATATTTTTTACCAACATATTGTCATTGCCAATTATAAAAAATATGTATACTTATATTTAATTTACATACATTTTACAATAACATTTTCTTCACAATAATATTCATATTTACTTTTACAACTACAAGTCATGTTAATATTTATGTTATGTGTATTTGTATTCATATTTATATTTATATTTATGATTGTATATATACATATTTATAATTTTTTATGAATATTTATATTTACATTTTTGATTAACAATGTTTTCTAATTAATAATGTATTTATAAACATCTATAGTTCAGTAAATAATTTAATAAATAATATTACCAACATTTTAATTTAATATTTAAAGCATTTTGATTTATAAGTACCATTTTTATGGCTTGACATATATACATTTTTCAATTACATTTTTAACTGGTTTTAATTATTATTAGAAATTGTGGTGTTACGTAGTTTTGATGAAATCAGCTGCTTTTTATTACTTTCATTACTTCTTTAGTTTAGGATATAGACGTATTATCTTAAGTTAAGCTAGGTATTAACTTCCTTTACTGTCTCACTAAATGTTCTAGTAAGTGTTTTAATTAAACAATTATATAATTATGTAATCAAGGTTTTAGTATTTAAGGGATGATGAATTGTTTAATTTTGTACTCTGATGATGCCCTAAGACAAAAGGGTGAAAGCGTTTAGTGCCTGTGCTATGGAATGATCTTGGTCTTGTTTTGGTCCAGTTTTTATAATAAAGAACGTTTTGTGTTGATACCAGGAGTCAAGGTTTGCTGATTTTTTGGTTACCAGTGACTGTTGGTGTGTGGAACTACATCAGTGGTAAAGCACATCGTCTGTGGTGTGCAGGGTCCTGGTTTCGAGCCTTGCAGAGGCCGGTTGTTTTGTTGCTGGGAAGAACAAGGGACACTATATACGGTGATAGTAAGGCGCTTTTAACCAGTTGTGTGCGGGTCTGCGCGACAGTAAGCAGTGGTTATTTTTGGGGAGGCTCAGTACGAGTCATGTAACTATGCATTAGAAGGCAATACTATGCAAATGAGGTGAAAAATAGTGAATCCCAGTTATCCCCAGGGTGTGATGCAGGTCCCAAGAGTGTATGTGTATAGATAGCCGGGTGCAGGACTCGGATAGAGGTGAAATCATGGGGGGGGGGTGTCAGGAATACTGTACGTGGATTGGAGCCCTGTGGCTCGGGATTGCTCCTAGCTTAGCATGCCTAAGCTAGGGGTGTGTCTATACCTGCCTAGTGCAATTGGGAGGGGCAACAGTAGTAGGAGAGTAATCAAGGTGAACTAGCTGGGCAAACAGGTGATATGTACTAGAATCAGCATTTTACAGGCCCAGCAGACCAACCCAGTACAGAACACTACGATAAAGTGAGCAAACACCTTACCCTCAAGTTTTTCCACACACTACACCACTGGTGTATACATACGGGGAAATTTAGCAAACAAACCTATGAAATGGGAAGGGCTGCAGCAGGCAACATAGATCTATATGTGCAAAAGGCTGAGGGTGGTGAGGACGTGAATGCTGCCGAACAACCTTCAGTGAGGAGACAGAGAAGAATGTACAGACCCACGGTAACGTACCAGGGGCTACATGAGCTGGAGATAGTGGAGCGCTATAGGGTGGACAGAAACCTCCTACAGCAGATTGGTGAGCTGTGCTGGCCATACCTGACACATCGAACAGGCCGAGGGGAACCCATCCCAGTGGATACCAAGGTATGTATAGGCCTAGGTATACTAGCCACAGGTACCTCCCAAAGCACAACTGGGGATATCATGGGGATCTCACAGGCATCTGCATCCAGGGTATTCCACCAGTTCCTGGATGCCATGTCAGCACATGCCAGTGAGCATGTACATTTCCTCAACACACGTGAAGTGTTGACCAGCAATATGCGTCTCTTCCACCAAATGGCAGACTACCCTGGGGTAGTGAGTGCTATAGCCTGAACGCACGTACGCATCAAAGCACCACCCGGTGAGCAGGGTAGGGCCTACATTAACCGCAGGGGCATCCCCCCCATCAACTGCCAGGTCGTATGCGATGCCCAGGGCATTATACTGAATGTGTGTGCTGGCTGCCCTGGAAGCTGTGACGATTCCGATATATGGCATCTGACGCAGCTGTACCACAGCTTTGCCATTATGGACATCCCTTACGGTCACCTAGTGGGGGATGCTGGCTAGCCACTGGAGCCGTGGCTGATGACACCCATCAGAAATACACACACACCAGAACAACGCCATAATGAGGCACACGCACAGGCCAGACATATAATAGAGCATTTGTTTGGGATGCTCAGGTCACGGTTCCAGTGTCTGGACACATCCAGTGGAGCCTTGCAGTATTCACCAGCTACATGCACCCAAATTGTTATGGTATGTGCTATGCTACACAGTATGATCCTGTGGAAACAGCTGCAGCAGGAACAGCATGGGGCAGGGCCACACAGCCCCCCATCAGTGCCAAAGCCAGTACAGGCACAGCGTGACTCGAAGGAGGAACAACCTGATCCGGACCCAGTAGACGGAAGGAGGTGTGCCCAGTATGACCTGGCCTTGGCAAAGAAGCAGCGCATAGCATATGCACTGACACAGTAAGGACCCAGGGAATGTCACTCTCTCTGACTCGCACACACAGTAAAAGGGATGCCAAACATGACACTACCTGTGCTTAGCCATGTATAGGGAGTGCACTATGTGCATCCGACATAGGCAGCCCTCCAACACCATCCTCAGGTCTGGCACACCCTCAATCAACCTACCAATTGGCAGATGTATTAGAATGTGTTGGTACCTGTAGCTATGGTATGGATGTGAGCATGCAAGGGAATTGGGTGGCCGAATGTTAAGGCAGCAGACAGTAGACGTCCATAGTGGCACCATGACATCTGTAGCACATACTGGGGTCACTATAGTAGCCAGTAATACACAGGGTGACATAACCCACTGCGGGTAATGGGTTGAGTATCATGTGTGTCCATACAGCCCACACAAATCTCAACCAGCTGGACAGGTGTAGACCAACACAAACAAATGCTGAACTATGGCCTCTGAATGTGCCCTGTGGGTAACCCCTCTCACAACCCCACACAGGCAGACTACAGCAGGTCAGGCAGTTGGATGTAGGTTGTGAAGGCTAGGAAGTCAGAAACTAATATGTTGGTAATTAAAGCTAAGATCTGTAGTACACCGGTATGCCTCTAGCCAGCACAATAGGTAGGTCTACACACTGACATGGAGTGCCTGACATACTAGTACAGTACTAGCAAATGTGTACATGTGTCAGGTGTGCACCCCACCCAACGTACACATATAGTAACAGTCAGGGGTGCCCCCCCCGTGTAGGAATGTAGATACAGTCGCGTGTCCCCCCGCTATGCAGAAGTGTAGCAACAGTCAATGCCACATGACCGATGGATACACTGCGGACACAGCATGCCACTTGTCAGTGTACAACACAAAGGTCAGCACCACATTACAGACTACCTGGACATGTAACACATGCGATACAGCTAGCCATACTAGCCATGCTCACACACTTGACGGCATGATGGCAATGTCAGTCAACAACATACTGAATGGTCATACTGGGCATACTCACACACTTAAACATATGAAGACCAGGTCTGCAAACACCAGTGGTCCGGACATATCTGCCAGTACATTCCTATACTGCTGAATGACTGCGCTGTATGATATGTTTGTGTTATTGTCCGCTGTCTGTATATCTTCCATGGTGTATTGGTAATTCACATTAGCTGTGTGCGCAGGGTCCTGGTTCCAACTCTTGCAAAGGACGTTCATTTGGTTGCAGGCAGAACATGCCCATTGTATACAGATGGAGTAAGGCACATTAAAGCAGTTGGGAGCAGTTGTTCATGGGTTTGCACGGTGTTAAGCACTGCTGACCTCTGGTTACAGCTTCTTACACTCGGTTAGCCTCTACATTGCTTTACCAGTGCAATACTCGCATACTGGTTGCCAAACATGCTTACAGCCACTCGCTCCCGCACTTGCACATGCACCAACAGTGGTGCTTGCATGTGTCACTCACACCCCTGGGTGGGAGCGATGACCACAATATTACCTTGTGATGCCTAATACATCGGACTACATGACAGGAATGGCTGCCCATTAGACGACGGAATGGCGTTGAATGTCTGCTGTATGGCGGCCTGTCCAGTGAATTAATCATTTTATTTGTGTGTTCCTCATACAATCTGCTCTTGTCTGGCTGATACATGGGTACTGATACTCTTCAGTACAGACAAGTAATTGGCTCTTGGGAGCCACATCATTCAACCGGCGAGTCATGCTAGCATACCTACTGTAGGCTTGCCACCTTGTAAATTGGCCAAGGTAGGACTTTAGGTTAACACCACCAATGTCCCACTTTGCGAGGGACAATGAGGTCCTCTTTAGGCAGTTGTGTCCGCAACTGTGAAATAATCAAGACATAGCAAATGTCCTGATTACAGGACAATATTATATTCTACGTTTCTTTAATAGTTACATGAAACCATTATTTTATATATGACACTTCTATACGTTATGTGAAGTAACATACGCAATTAAAATGTTATTAGACTAAGCTTTTATTTGCGCAAATAAGTATAATTCTGTACTATGCGCAGCTGTAGGTATGTTTCGTCCTGGAAAGTCTGACATTTCTACAGAACATGTCCCACTTTGGCCATTTGGAAAGGTGGCAACCCTATAGGACCTGTATGTAGATATGTCAGATTTTGCAGAGCAACACCCACAGCCAGTAGACAGGAGAGTACTTCACTGATTTGCCTAAATAAAAGTTTATCCTTGTAGCATTATAGTTGCTTATACTGTTTCTTATAAAA